>NC_053392.1:247365852-247665852 GCF_905171765.1 Bufo bufo
AGTTAAATTTTAAATAGAATTTTTTTTTCTGAAATGTATTTGGGCGAATGACACCCTATAATGGTATGAGTGCAGGCAGAACCAGCCACTAGCCAGTGGACACAATACAGTATGTGTGGGGGCCTGACACACACACGGGCTTGCAAATGTGATTAGATCACAGTTAAATTTTAAATATAATTTTTTTTTCTGAAATGTATTTGGGCGAATGACACCCTGTAACGGTATGAGTGCAGGCAGAACCAGCCACTAGCCAGTGGTACACAATACAGTATGTGTGGGGGCCTGACAAACACAGGCTTGCAAATGTGATTAGATCACAGTTAAATTTTAAATAGAATTTTTTTTTCTGAAATGTATTTGGGCGAATGACACCCTGTAACGGTATGAGTGCAGGCAGAACCAGCCACTAGCCAGTGGACACAATACAGTATGTGTGGGGGCCTGACAAACACAGGCTTGCAAATGTGATTAGATCACAGTTAAATTTTAAATAGAATTTTTTTTTCTGAAATGTATTTGGGCGAATGACACCCTGTAACGGTATGAGTGCAGGCAGAACCAGCCACTAGCCAGTGGACACAATACAGTATGTGTGGGGGCCTGACACACACGGGCTTGCAAATGTGATTAGATCACAGTTAAATTTTAAATATAATTTTTTTTTCTGAAATGTATTTGGGCGAATGACACCCTGTAACGGTATCAGTGCAAGCAGAACTAGCCACTAGCCAGTATACACAATACAGTATGTGTGGGGGCCTGACACACACGGGCTTGCAAATGTGATTAGATCACAGTTAAATTTTAAATATAATTTTTTTTCTGAAATGTATTTTGGCGAATGACACCCTGTAACGGTATGAGTGCAGGCAGAAACAGCCACCAGCCAGTGGACACAATACAGTATGTGTGGGGGCCTGACACACACGGGCTTGCAAATGTGATTAGATCACAGTTAAAATTTAAATAGAATTTTTTTTTCTGAAAGGTATTTGGGCGAATGACACCCTGTAACGGTATGAGTGCAGGCAGAACCAGCCACTAGCCAGTGGACACAATACAGTATGTGTGGGGGCCTGACACACACGGGCTTGCAAATGTGATTAGATCACAGAAAAATATTAAATAGAATTTTTTTTTATCTGCAATGGATTTTCTGTCACACCCTGTATGAATGGTGTGCACTGTGCACACAGTGCTGTCTATGACTGAGCCTGCAGCCTCTCACACACGGGCAGCCAGGCAACTGCAACATATATATATAAAAAAAAAAAAAAAAAAAAAAAAAAGCACACTGATGTACCAGCCCTGAAAAGGGCTTTTTGGGGTGCTGTCAGGACGCTGTCCTTACAGCAGATGAGTCTGTGGACACAGAACACTGCCCTAGCTAACGCTTTCCCTATTGAATCAGCAGCACTCTCCCTCCTCTCTCTGTGAAAGCAGATTCCGAATGAATCTAAAATGGATGCTGTCCTGGAGGTGGGAGGGAGGGTCTGCTGCTGATTGGCTGGAATGTGTCTGCTGACTGTGAGGTAGAGGGTCAAAGTTTACTCAATGATGATGTATAGGGGGCGGACCGAACATCGCATATGTTCGCCCGCAGCGGCGAACGCGAACAAGCTATGTTAGCCAGGAACTATTCGCCGACGAACTATTCGGACCATCTCTATTGCAGACCTTGTTGTGTAGTAATGTGTCCATATCCTGCCTCATGGTGAGGGAAGGAAGTTAAGTCAGTGTGCCAGCCACCCCTGCTAGGGGAAAGCTGTGCGTGTAGGAGCTCCCAGATATAGGGAATAAAGCCAGGATCTTGTCTCGGCTAAGATATTGATCATCATCCCCAGCCTGAGCCTTGCAGCCTCAGCTGAAAGAAGCAAGCAGACAACTCCAGAATTCCAGGAAGAAAGCATACGCTGTGAAGATAACTGTGAGTACAGTCCAGAGACCCAGGAGAAGCCATATTCCTCCTCAGCTAGTCAGTCCCCATACAGCAGAAGATAGAAAGTGTAGAAGCCAAATTCCTGCCACAGCATAGAGCTAACAAGCAGACGTCCTTTCCTGCAAGCTCCGGGTACATGAGAGAGCAGAAGCATAAATTCCTGCCAACCATTGCCAATACCTGCTGGGACCTAAGACTAAAGCTGTATCTTGCTTGGATGAAAGTTACCATCAGTAAAGACAAGTTTGAACTTTACCAAAGGTCTGGATCTCAATTACTGCTGCAAATCCCTCTATTACTCCTACGAGCACCACACTCAATTTATTGCAAGTGATCCAGGAGTCCAGCCGTACTCAGGTAGGAGACACCGTTGACACTATACCCACTACCATACAGAGACATTACACCACTCTGACATTCCTAACCTGGTGCGTGAGTTACAACACCTTAAAGGGCCCTGAGACAGTACCTTGCGCATGCTGCAATTGGCGTCACGAACAAAACTATAGACTATCACCTACATCTGACCCAGCCATTGCATAATTTGGCATCGGAGTGCATACCCCGGTCCAGCTCATTGCACATGGTTTGTGCAAAATGTGTGGATGTAGTTGACTATATCAAATAAACATTTAGAAGAATAGGTGCACTACTGTGGTGGATTCAATCAACAAAATCTGACTAAACCCTCATACTAATTAGAAAGAAATCATCATGTACTATATGATGTCTCATTTGCATTTTTTACATTGCTCATGGGATAACATATGAGCTACAACAAAATCTGACTAAACCCTCACACTGATGTTAAAAATGAGACTTTAGCCAATATATCCTTATATGAAGGACATACCGGAGCCCTCGCACCACATCAAGGTATCTCAGGTGGCATGGGACCTCACACTAACCTACCTATGCCATATGGGCAGTACCAGGGGAGCTGTTTGCTGTGATTCGGACCTTACACTTCTATAATTTGCCCACTGGCCCCTGGTACTGCCCATATGGCACAGGTAGATTAGTGTTAGGTTCTGTGCCACCTGAGATACCATTTAACTTTAGGAAATAGCATATGTGTGTCTTACAATACAGAGGGTAGCAGAGAATAGCATTTATGAGTGATAACTAGGGTTGAGCGAACTGTAAAGTTCGGGTTCGTACCGAACTTTAGGATTTTTGGACACCGGACCCGAACATTTTCGTAAAAGTTCGGGTTTGGTGTTCGGCGCTTTCTTCGCGCTTTTTGAAAGGCTGCACAGCAGCCAATCAACAAGCGTCATACTACTTGCCCTAAGAGGCCATCACAGCCATGCCTACTAATGGCATGGCTGTGATTGGCCAGAGCAGCATGTGACCCAGGCTCTATATAAGCTTGGGTTACGTAGCGCTGCACGTCACTCTGCTGTTACAAGTGTAGGGAGAGGATGCTGCTGGACTTGTGATTTCAGGGAGAGCATAGGAGAGAATCTAACTCAGCGATCTACAGACAAATAGTTGTGTGGGTGCAGGGCACTATTGTTTTACCCTGCCCTGAGCTCATTGACCAAAAATACTAACTTATAGAATTCTGTTAGTTAGGTGGCGGCGGCGGCCATTTTATGCATGCTCAGTGCACCAGCACTGCATCTGAGCTTTTGGGACATTACAAATCACCATTTTTTGGGGGCAAACTACAACATCTGGATTAGTCAGTGTCCAATTTAAGGTAGAAATACACCCATCATTTTCTGGGGTTTGAAAAACACACTTTTTTTTCTCAAAAAACGGTATTTTCCAGATCTGCAAGTGTTAAATTCAAATTTAATATATACAGCATTCATATTCTGTTAGCAAAAAAAGACTTTTTGTGCAATCTACAACATCAGTATTAGTCAGTGTGCAATTTAAGCTAGAAATACACCCTTCATTTTCTGGGGTTTGAAAAATACATGTACACTGCTCAAAAAAATAAAGGGAACACAAAAATAACACTTCCTAGATCTGAATTAATTAAATATTCTTCTGAAATACTTTGTTCTTTACATAGTTGAATGTGCTGACAACAAAATCACACAAAAATTAAAAAATGGAAATCAAATTTTTCAACCCATGGAGGTCTGGATTTGGAGTCACACTCAAAATTAAAGTGGAAAAACACACTACAGGCTGGTCCAACTTTGATGTAATGTCCTTAAAACAAGTCAAAATGAGGCTCAGTAGTGTGTGTGGCCTCCACGTGCCTGTATGACCTCCCTACAACGCCTGTGCATGCTCCTGATGAGGTGGCGGACGGTCTCCTGAGGGATCTCCTCCCAGACCTGGACTAAAGCATCTGCCAACTCCTGGACAGTCTGTGGTGCAACGTGATGTTGGTGGATAGAGCGATCCATGATGTCCCAGATGTGCTCAATTGGATTCAGGTCTGGGGAACAGGCGGGCCAGTCCATAGCATCAATGCCTTCGTCTTGCAGGAACTGCTGACACACTCCAGCCACATGAGGTCTAGCATTGTCTTGCATTAGGAGGAACCCAGGGCCAACCGCACCAGCATATGGTCTCACAAGGGGTCTGAGGATCTCATCTCGGTACCTAATGGCAGTCAGGCTACCTCTGGCGAGCACATGGAGGGCTGTGCGGCCCTCCAAAGAAATGCCACCCCACACCATTATTGACCCAATGCCAAACCGGTCATGCTGGAGGATGTTGCAGGCAGCAGAACGTTCTCCACGGCGTCTCCAGACTCTGTCACGTCTGTCACATGTGCTCAGTGTGAACCTGCTTTCATCTGTGAAGAGCACAGGGCGCCAGTGGCGAATTTGCCAACCTTGGTATTCTCTGGCAAATGCCAAACGTCCTGCACGGTGTTGGACTGTAAGCACAACCCCCACCTGTGGAAGTCGGGCCCTCATATCACCCTCATGGAGTCTGTTTCTGACCATTTGAGCAGACACATGCACATTTGTGGCCTGCTGGAGGTCATTTTGCAGGGCTCTGGCAGTGCTCCTCCTGTTCCTCCTTGCACAAAGGCGGAGGTAGCGGTCCTGCTGCTGGGTTGTTGCCCTCCTACGGCCTCCTCCACATCTCCTGATGTACTGGCCTGTCTCCTGGTAGCGCCTCCATGCTCTGGACACTACGCTGACAGACACAGCAAACCTTCCTGCCACAGCTCGCATTGATGTGCCATCCTGGATAAGCTGCACTACCTGAGCCACTTGTGTGGGTTGTAGACTCCGTCTCATGCTACCACTAGAGTGAAATCACCGCCAGCATTCAGAAGTGACCAAAACATCAGCCAGGAAGCATAGGAACTGAGAAGTTGTCTGTGGTCACCACCTGCAGAACCACTCCTTTATTGGGGGTGTCTTGCTAATTGCCTATAATTTCAACCTGTTGTCTATCCCATTTGCACAACAGCATGTGAAATTGATTGTCACTCAGTGTTGCTTCCTAAGTGGACCGTTTGATTTCACAGAAGTGTGATTGACTTGGAGTTACATTGTGTTGTTTAAGTGTTCCCTTTATTTTTTTGAGCAGTGTATATATACTGCTGTCAAATTCAGTTGTTAAACAAACAGTCGTTTGGGCTCCAAACATTTAGTTGGCAGCCTTTGATGCAGAGGTCATTGTGAGATACACCCTTAATACATTTGGGTTACATTCAGAGATTTTAAATACCGCCATTTGGTGCACCAATATTGAATTCAGGCCTACAAAGGTTCAGGCCCTGTGAGATACCACCTCTACATACAGGGGTTTGAATTAGGCATTTGAAATACAGCCATTTGAAATAAAGCCTTTTTGTGCAAAGATATATTTACTTCAGGCCTACACTGGTTCAGGCCCTGTGAGATACTCCCTCTACATACAGGGGTTTGATTCAGGGATTTGAAATACAGCCATTAATTTAGGGCAAATAAATATTTAGTTCAGGCCTACACTGATTCTGGGCGTGTGAGATCCCCTCTATACATACAGGGGTTTGAATTAAGCATTTGAAATACAGCCTTTTTGTGCAAAGATATATTTACTTCAGGCCTACACAGGTTCAGACCGTGTGAGATACCCCCCTACATACAGGGCTTTGAATTAGGCATTTGAAATACAGCCCTTTGGAATACAGCCTTTTTGTGCAAAGATATATTTACTTCAGGCCTACACAGGTTCAGACCGTGTGAGATATTCCCCTACATACAGGGGTTTAAATTAGGCATTTGAAATACAGCCATTTGAAATGCAGCCATTTTGTGCAAAGATATATTTACTTCAGGCCTACACTGATTCAGGGCGTGTGAGATCCCCTCTATACATACAAGGGTTTGAATTAGGCATTTGAAATACAGCCTTTTTGTGTAAAGATATACACTGCTCAAAAAAATAAAGGGAACACTTAAACAACACAATGTAACTCCAAGTCAATCACACTTCTGTGAAATCAAACTGTCCACTTAGGAAGCAACACTGAGTGACAATCAATTTCACATGCTGTGGTGGAAATTATAGGCAATTAGCAAGACACCCCCAATAAAGGAGTGGTTCTGCAGACCACTTCTCAGTTCCTATGCTTCCTGGCTGATGTTTTGGTCACTTTTGAATGCTGGCGGTGCTTTCACTCTAGTGGTAGCATGAGACGGACTCTACAACCCACACAAGTGGCTCAGGTAGTGCAGCTTATCCAGGATGGCACATCAATGCGAGCTGTGGCAAGAAGGTTTGCTGTGTCTGTCAGCGTAATGTCCAGAGCATGGATGCGCTACCAGGAGACAGGCCAGTACATCAGGAGATGTGGATAAGGCCGTAGGAGGGCAACAACCCAGCAGCAGGACCGCTACCTCCGCCTTTGTGCAAGGAGGAACAGGAGGAGCACTGCCAGAGCCCTGCAAAATGACCTCCAGAAGGCCACAAATGTGCATGTGTCTGCTCAAACGGTCAGAAACAGACTCCATGAGGGTGATATGAGGGCCCGACATCCACAGGTGGGGGTTGTGCTTACAGCCCAACACCGTGCAGGACGTTTGGCATTTGCCAGAGAACACCAAGATTGGCAAATTCGCCACTGGCGCCCTGTGCTCTTCACAGATGAAAGCAGGTTCACACTGAGCACATGTGACAGACGTGACAGAGTCTTGAGACGCCGTGGAGAACGTTCTGCTGCCTGCAACATCCTCCAGCATGACCGGTTTGGCATTGGGTCAGTAATGGTGTGGGGTGGCATTTCTTTGGAGGGCCGCACAGCCCTCCATGTGCTCGCCAGAGGTAGCCTGACTGCCATTAGGTACCGAGATGAGATCCTCAGACCCCTTGTGAGACCATATGCTGGTGCGGTTGGCCCTGGGTTCCTCCTAATGCAAGACAATGCTAGACCTCATGTGGCTGGAGTGTGTCAGCAGTTCCTGCAAGACGAAGGCATTGATGCTATGGACTGGCCCGCCTGTTCCCCAGACCTGAATCCAATTGAGCACATCTGGGACATCATGGATCGCTCTATCCACCAACATCACGTTGCACCACAGACTGTCCAGGAGTTGGCAGATGCTTTAGTCCAGGTCTGGGAGGAGATCCCTCAGGAGACCGTCCGCCACCTCATCAGGAGCATGCACAGGCGTTGTAGGGAGGTCATACAGGCACGTGGAGGCCACACACACTACTGAGCCTCATTTTGACTTGTTTTAAGGACATTACATCAAAGTTGGATCAGCCTGTAGTGTGTTTTTCCACTTTAATTTTGAGTGTGACTCCAAATCCAGACCTCCATGGGTTGAAAAATTTGATTTCCATTTTTTTATTTTTGTGTGATTTTGTTGTCAGCTCATTCAACTATGTAAAGAACAAAGTATTTCAGAAGAATATTTAATAAATTCAGATCTAGGATGTGTTATTTTTGTGTTCCGTTTATTTTTTTGAGCAGTGTATTTACTTCAGGCCTACACAGGTTCAGACCGTGTGGATACGCCCCCTATATACAGGGGTTTGAATCAGGCATTTGAAATACAGCCTTTTTGTGCTAAGATATATTTACTTCAGGCCTACACAGGTTCAGACCGTGTGAGATACCCCCCTACATACAGGGGTTTGAATTAGGCTACTTTCACACTAGCGTTTTTCTTTTCCGGCATAGAGTTCCGTCCTATGGGCTCTATACCGGAAAAGAACTGATCAGGTATGTCCCCATGCATTCTGAATGGAGAGTAATCCGTTCAGTTTGCATCAGGATGTCTTCAGTTCAGTCGTTTTGACTGATCAGGCAAAAGAGAAAACCGTAGCATGCTACGGTTTTATCTCCGGCTAAAAAAACTGAAGACTTGCCTGAATGCCATTTTTTCCCATAGGAATGTATTAGTGCCGGATCCGGCATTCAGAATACCGGAATGCCGGATCCGTCCTTCCGGTATGCGCATGCGCAGACTGAAAAAAAGGTGAAAAAATAAATGCCAGATCCGTTTTTTGCCGGATGACACCGGAAAGACGGATCCGGCATTTCAATGTATTTTTTTGACTGATCAGGCATTTTTAAGACTGATCAGGATCCTGATCAGTCTTACTAATGCCATCAGTTAGCATACATTTTGCCTGATCCGGCAGGCAGTTCCGGCGACGGAACTGCCTGCCGGATCTCTCTGCGCAAGTGTGAAAGTAGCCTTAGGCATTTGAAATACAGCCTTTTTGTGCAAAGATATATTTACTTCAGGCCTACACTGATTCAGGGCGTGTGAGATCCCCTCTATACATACAGGGAGTGCAGAATTATTAGGCAAGTTGTATTTTTGAGGATTAATTTTATTATTGAACAACAACCATGTTCTCAATGAACCCAAAAAACTCATTAATATCAAAGCTGAATATTTTTGGAAGTAGTTTTTAGTTTGTTTTTAGTTTTAGCTATTTTAGGGGGATATCTGTGTGTGCAGGTGACTATTACTGTGCATAATTATTAGGCAACTTAACAAAAAACAAATATATACCCATTTCAATTATTTATTTTTACCAGTGAAACCAATATAACATCTCAACATTCACAAATATACGTTTCTGACATTCAAAAACAAAACAAAAACAAATCAGTGACCAATATAGCCACCTTTCTTTGCAAGGACACTCAAAAGCCTGCCATCCATGGATTCTGTCAGTGTTTTGATCTGTTCACCATCAACATTGCGTGCAGCAGCAACTACAGCCTCCCAGACACTGTTCAGAAAGGTGTACTGTTTTCCCTCCTTGTAAATCTCACATTTGATGATGGACCACAGGTTCTCAATGGGGTTCAGATCAGGTGAACAAGGAGGCCATGTCATTAGATTTTCTTCTTTTATACCCTTTCTTGCCAGCCACGCTGTGGAGTACTTGGACGCGTGTGATGGAGCATTGTCCTGCATGAAAATCATATTTTTCTTGAAGGATGCAGACTTCTTCCTGTACCACTGCTTGAAGAAGGTGTCTTCCAGAAACTGGCAGTAGGACTGGGAGTTGAGCTTGACTCCATCCTCAACCCAAAAAGGCCCCACAAGCTCATCTTTGATGATACCAGCCCAAACCAGTACTCCACCTCCACCTTGCTGGCGTCTGAGTCGGACTGGAGCTCTCTGCCCTTTACCAATCCAGCCACGGGCCCATCCATCTGGCCCATCAAGACTCGCTCTCATTTCATCAGTCCATAAAACCTTAGAAAAATCAGTCTTGAGATATTTCTTGGCCCAGTCTTGACGTTTCAGCTTGTGTGTCTTGTTCAGTGGTGGTCGTCTTTCAGCCTTTCTTACCTTGGCCATGTCTCTGAGTATTGCACACCTTGTGCTTTTGGGCACTCCAGTGATGTTGCAGCTCTGAAATATGGCCAAACTGGTGGCAAGTGGCATCATGGCAGCTGCACGCTTGACTTTTCTCAGTTCATGGGCAGTTATTTTGCGCCTTGGTTTTTCCACACGCTTCTTGCGACCCTGTTGATTATTTTGAATGAAACGCTTGATTGTTAGATGATCACGCTTCAGAAGCTTTGCAATTTTAAGAGTGCTGCATCCCTCTGCAAGATATCTCACTATTTTTGACTTTTCTGAGCCTGTCAAGTCCTTCTTTTGACCCATTTTGCCAAAGGAAAGGAAGTTTCCTAATAATTATGCACACCTAATATAGGGTGTTGATGTCATTAGACCACACCCCTTCTCATTACAGAGATGCACATCACCTAATATGCTTAATTGGTAGTAGGCTTTCGAGCCTATATAGCTTGGAGTAAGACAACATGCATAAAGAGGATGATGTGGTCAAAATACTCATTTGCCTAATAATTCTGCACGCAGTGTACAGGGGTTTGAATTAGGCATTTGAAATACAGCCATTTAAAATACAGCCTTTTTGTGCAAAGATATATTTACTTCAGGCCTACACAGGTTCAGACCGTGTGAGATATGCCCTTATATACAGGGGTTTGAATCAGGCATTTGAAATACAGCCATTTGAAATACAGCCTTTTTGTGCTAAGATATATTTACTTCAGGCCTACACAGGTTCAGACCGTGTGAGATACCCTCTCTACGTACAGGGGTTTGAATTAGGCATTTGAAATACAGCCATTTGTAAATACAGTACATTTATAGTTATTTAAGTTTGCATTTTTTTCGGCAGAATTGTGTGCCTTTTTTTATTTGGGGGGCTTGGGTTTCTGTTAAAAAAACTATAATCAAACGCAATGTGTCTTGTATTTTTTCATAAACAACTACAATTGTGCCTCCAAACAAACAAAATAACTATGGGACGTGGCTCAACAACCAACTCAACCTTTTGATGGTGAAGTTGCAATACAGATTATATAGGCCAAAGGAATTGCTCTTAGTCCAAACATCTGTTTGTACGGGGATCAATCTAAACTATTATTGGTTGACAGTAAAAGGCACAAATGTACAAACAGACTATAAAACTAATGGGTTGAGTGAAATATTAATAACCAAATGGTTGCACAGGAAACCAATTGGGTATGTGCATTTTCGGACAACAACACTTTGTATTGAGTTTTTTTTTAGAAATAAACCATATAATGTTACAGGAATACATGTAGAATGTGATAGTGTTATTGTTAGATTAGTGCTTGATATGAAATACATAACATTAGAACCTATTTAGACGTTTAAAAGACACACACAATACTTGTAGTAATAAACAAACTTTATTTTCCCTACACTCAACTATTTCATAAATTACACAAGCTATCTAGAAAAAACAAAAAAATACGAGCGAGCACAGAAGAAATCAAACACTGCCACGAATAGCGTCCCTCTGCCATGGCAAGGAGCCCTCTGGGCTTAAAAAGTAGTCTGCATAGAGTTCTCAAACTGCAATGCCTGCAGTCCCAGGTCGTCTATGCAGGGTCCTATCCAAACCCAAACCTGATGACGCTGGCAAATATTCCATTTCAACAGAAGAGGAAGCCTCGTGAATCCTGGTGAAGTTGTGTAGAACAACACAAGCTTGAATCACCAGGGTAGAATTCTCCGGATCCATCTGTATGGATGACAAAAACACCCTCCACTTGCTAGAGAGTATCCCGAAAGCGCACTCAACATACCGACGGGCACGAGTCAACCGGTAGTTGAAAATACGCCTCCCGACATCCAAACCACGCTTTGGAAAGGGCCGCATAACATGGTGAGTGTAACAGATGGACTCTTTTATATTATTTTATGTTCGGCTGTCCATACACCCCCCTTCCTTTCTCATTTTCCTGTCCCATTGTTTCCCAAGAGCAGGGTGGTGTCCCAGGGACACTGCCAGACCTGTTTAAACTAGCTGCCGTGTCCCCCCTCAACCTCCCATCAGCCCTTGCTATTTTCTGACCCCACCTTTCCTTGTATTATAGTAATCTATTCACCCTATTGTATGTAAATGAGGCTGTTGAGGGGTTTGAAACATGTGTGCTATGCCTAGTAAAGTTCAGTTGACTCCCAGACTGTGTTTCGTCCGGTTATTGGGAGGATTGGGAACATTGCCTTACTGTTCAGCGCTGACTGTGGATTTACCTGTTATACCAGCGGAGATCGTGGATTCTAATAATGCACTCCGCTACAGTGAGTTAATGCAAACCCTTCATCCGCCACAATGACAAATGGAGCCGGCGGACCAGCAGATCCGGGCAGTCTTCTGGACTCGGGCAGGGCAAGCTGGTTGTCACGAAGCCGCTCACCCATTCGAGAAGCACTAAAGATGCGAGCATCTGCTGTGCTTCCATAGGCCCCGATATCAACCATTATAAACCGATAGTTACTGTCAGCAACAGCCATCAGCACTACCGAAAAACATTGTTTATAATTGAAGAATCGGGACCCTAAATGAGGAGGCTTTTTCACACGGATGTGTTTGCCATCCAGTGCCCCGAGGCAGTTGTGAAACTGAGCAGAAATACTGAAGCCCTCAGCGATGCGAATCCAATCGTCCGTCTTGGGCTGTGGCAGTTGGTGCCAGATGACCTGGCAAGTGTGACGTATAATCCGAGAAATGGCTGAGGTTCCCAAAAGAAACTCAAAATGCAGGGATGCAAATGAGTTCCCAGTTGCAAGGAATCTGTTGAAGAATATTGAAAAAGAAAATGTCAATACGTAGCAAAAAAAAGTGAACTAACAATACATCATTTTTTGTCTAATGTTTGATATGAGACATATGGGTACAACTGACCAAACACTTCCAGAAATTGGGGTGTTCGCACTACTCACACCAGCTATGCTACAGCAACTGTGTTTACGACATTTGCATGCAGAATGTATAGGCGACTTCAAACCTGATGTGAACATGATGATGATATTAGCCAAAGAAATAATTAACCATTTTAACATACACGACTAACTATAATCTGGCCATGTTATGTGTCAGTCAGTTAACCCCAATAATATATTAGAGAATTGTGCAAACATATTATGGGGAAAAAAAGTTACTTCTACAAACATTCGCACATGTCTAACAACAGCCATTTTCATAAACATGTTACTGATGACATAAGCCATGCACATGACAGTTTGAACTATGACTAAAAAATATTGCTTACCTCAACGTGACAATGAGCCTTTCCTCAGGAGTAATGCTGCGTCTCATATTGGTGTCCATGAAGGTAAGGACAGTACGTAGAGACAACAGCAAGCGATCAAATGTAGACACTGACATCCGACAGTAAGAAAAAAAACTTCTCAGGATGCTGCCGAAGATCTTGGTAGAGGGTATGAAAGTGTCCTTTCCAGTAGCATTGGGAAACAATCGGATGAACCCAAAATCGCCTCCTTCTAGTCGGTTCCTCATTCAACAAAACTGAGCGCTGTCCCCATCGCCGAGAAACTAGCCAGTGCAGTAAAACTTCTTCCTCAGAGTCATCCGCCATGGTGAAACCAAGACGCAACAAGGAAAAAGGCAAGACCAGCAAAGCCAAGCAACCAAACAAACCACAAGTGACTGTCATATATACCTGTATCCTGGGTGTGGATATTTAAATCTTATTTTTTTTTGGTCTTTTTTGTAACATTCCTTTTTTTTTTGCGGTCCGCGAAAAAAACGGAAGACACACGGAAACACAACGGATGCAAAAACGGAAACGGATCACGGAAAACCGGAACCCCTTTTTGCGGACCGCAAAAAAAACCTGTCGTGTGCATGAGGCCAAAGAAAATGGGGGACGGATCAGTTTTCTATTGTGTCAGAGAAAACGGATCCGTTTTGCTCTGCATCCGTTTTGCTCTGGTATAAGAACGGAACGGAATGCATTTTGGAGCACTCCGTTCTGTTCAGTTACGTTTTGTCCCCATTGACAATTAATGGGAACAAAGCGGAAGCGTTTTTTTCCGGTATTGAGACCATATGATGGATCTCAATACCGGAAAATATTAACGCTAGTGTGAAAGAAGACTTAGAGAGCAGAGCTTGTCTGTGCAGGATGAGACATGACTGGACATGCAACACACACAGTAGCGGTTAGGTCTGATGAAAACACTGGAAGTAACAGGATGGCAAGTACAGTGCAGGTCCATTCACATGTCCGTATGTGTTTTGCGAATCCGCAAAACACGGACACCGGCAATGTGCATTCCGCATTTTGCGGACGGCACATCGCCGGCACTCTCATAGAAAATGCCTTTTCTTGTCCGCAATTGCGGAATGGAAGTGCGGATCTGCAAATGCGGATGTGGACAGCACATTCCAGCCCCATTGAAAATGAATGGGTCCGCACCTGTTCCGCAAAATTGTGGAACGGATGCAGACCCATTTTGCTGACGTGTGAATTGACTCTTAGGCCTCATGCACACGACCGTTGCTTTGGTCCGCATCTGAGCCGCAGTTTTTGCGACTTGGATGCGGACCTATTCACTTCAATGGGGCCGCAAAAGATGCAGACAGCCCTCCGTGTGCTGTCCACTTCCGTTGTTCCGTGATCCACAAAAAAATATATAACCTGTCCTATTCTTGTCCATTTTGCGGACAAGAATTGGCAGTTATATTAATGACTGTTTGTGCCGTTCTGCAAATTGCGAAACGCACACGGACGCCATCCGTGTTTTGTGGACCGCAAAACACACAACGGTCGTGTGCATGAGGGTCCATTCACACGTCATTATTTTTACTTTCCAGATTTACGTTCCGTTTTTATGCGGATCCGTGTTTCCGCAAAAACCTTCAGTTTTTTACAAAAGTGCATTCGTTCCGTGTTTCCGAAAGAAAAAAAGGAGGAATAGATGTTGCTAGGGTAAAAAAAGAAAAAGATGTATAATAAGGGTCCATTCACACGTCCGTGGAATGGGTCCGCATCCGTTCTTCAATATCCGGAACTGGTGCGGACCCATTCATTCTCAATGGGGCAGGAATGGAAGCGGAGAGCACACTATGTGCTCTCCGCATCCGCATTTCCGGAGCGCAGCCCCGATCTTCCGGTCCGCAGCTCCGTAAAAAAATAGAACATGTCCTATTCTTGTCTGCAATTGTGGACAAGAATAGGCAGTTCTATGGGGGTGCCGACCGGGTGTATTGCGGATCGCAATTTGCTTTTGGTGTCGTTCAGAGCTGTGTGAGAAAACTCTACTTGGCTGGCATCGATTTCTTCCGATTTATCAATGATCATCATGGCAGAAGAGCTAAGGGAAAACCTACTACTTCACTGGCTACTTTATCGGCGATTTGGACAGCAGTCAGCGATGCTAGACGAAGAACAGGGGAGGAAGAGGAGACGGCAATGGGTCCATCCGATTGTTGCTCAGCATCTTCAGAAAGGACAGTTCCATACCTTGTTTACTGATCTGCGACAGGAACCCAATAAGTTCAAATGTTATTGCCGGATGTCCATGGAAGCCTTTGATCACCTGCTGGTCTGTCTTCATTCGGACCTTAGTTTCATGGACATCAGTATGAGGCGCTTCATATCTCCTGAGCAAAGATTGATTGTCACGTTGAGGTAAGTGAATTTACCCATTTTAAATACTATACACTCACCTAAAGAATTATTAGGAACACCTGTTCTAGTTCTCATTAATGCAATTATCTAGACAACCAATCACATGGCAGTTGCTTCAATGCATTTAGGGGTGTGGTCCTGGTCAAGACAATCTCCTGAACTCCAAACTGAATGTCAGAATGGGAAAGAAAGGTGATTTAAGCAATTTTGAGCGTGGCATGGTTGTTGGTGCCAGACGGGCCGGTCTGAGTATTTCACAATCTGCTCAGTTACTGGGATTTTCACGCACAACCACTTCTAGGGTTTACAAAGAATGGTGTGAAAAGGGAAAAACATACAGTATGCGGCATGGGCAAAAATGCCTTGTGGATGCTAGAGGTCAGAGGAGAATGGGCCGACTGATTCAAGCTGATAGAAGAGCAACGTTGACTGAAATAACCACTCGTTACAACCGAGGTATGCAGCAAAGCATTTGTGAAGCCACAACACGCGCAATCTTGAGGCGGATGGGCTACAACAGCAGAAGACCCCACCGGGTACCACTCATCTCCACTACAAATAGGAAAAAGAGGCTACAATTTGCACAAGCTCACCAAAATTGGACTGTTGCAGACTGGAAAAATGTTGCCTGGTCTGATGAATCTCGATTTCTGTTGAGACATTCAAATGGTAGAGTCCGAATTTGGCGTAAACAGAATGAGAACATGTATCCATCCTCTGATGGCTACTTCCAGCAGGATAATGCACCATGTCACAAAGCTTGAATCATTTCAAATTGGTTTCTTGAACATGACAATGAGTTCACTGTACTAAAATGGCCCCCACAGTCACCAGATCTCAACCCAATAGAGCATCTTTGGGATGTGGTGGAACGGGAGCTTTGTGCCCTGGATGTGCATCCCTCAAATCTCCATCAACTGCAAGATGCTATCCTATCAATATGGGCCAACATTTCTAAAGAATGCTATCAGCACCTTGTTGAATCAATGCCACGTAGAATTAAGGCAGTTTGGAAGGCAAAAGGGGGTCCATCACCGTATTAGTATGGTGTTCCTAATAATTCTTTAGGTGAGTGTATATTGAATATTTATATATGAAAATGAATGTTAGAAAACTTATTTTTCTTTTTCTATTTTTAGATTTCTTGCTACTGGAAACTCATTTGCTTAATTGCATTTTGAGTTTCTCCTTGGGATCTCAACAATATCTGGGATCGTCTGTCATACCTGCAACGGGATCTGGCAGCGACTCAGAGAAGCGGTAATGCCCACCCTCAAGGCGGAAGATTGGCTTCGTATCGCCGAGGGATTTTACCAATCTGCGCAGTTTCCTAACTGCATTGGGGCACTGGACGGTAAGCACATCGTTGTAAAGAAGCCGCCTCACTCAGGGTCCGGGTACTTTAATTACAAACAATATTTTTCTGTAGCGCTGATGGCCTTGGCTGACAGTAACTACGGGTTTGTAATTGTGGATATCGGGGCCTATGGGAGCACTTCAGACGCCCGCATCTTTAGTGCTTCAAGAATGGGTGAATGTCTTCAGACAAACCAGCTTGCCCTGCCAGAGCCCAGTAGACTTCCTGGATCTGCAGGGCCACCGTCTCCATTTGTGATTGTGGCAGATGAAGGAGTCGCATTGTCACCCCACCTGATGCGGCCCTTCCCTAGAAGCGATCTGGATGACCGGAAGCGCATCTTCAACTATTGATTGACTCGCGCCAGTCGGTATTTGGAGTGCGCTTTTGGAATACTGTCCACAAAGTGGAGAGTATTCATGTCATCCACACAGATGAATCCGGACAATGCCACCCTGGTGATACAGGCCTGTGTACTCCTACACAACTTCACCAGGATACAAGATGACTCCACAGATGCAGAATTGGGCCTAAATATGATATCTTCTGTCATTTTAGACCTTAGCCGGCCTGGACGTCCTGGAACGGTTGGACTAGCTGTTCGGGAACTCTATGCCGACTACTTCTGCAGCCCTGAGGGGGCATTGTCGTGGCAGTTGGATGCCATCCGTGGAAGACGTTTTCTTAGTTTAGTTAGATCCCCTGTTGTTAATTTAGATTAGGGACTCGCAAGAGAATAAGGAGCCTTGACTTGGGCTTGTGAGCTGAGGTATTTTCGTAAAATCCCAAATTTGGTGTAAATACCTTCTAAGGCTAGGTCTACACGACGACATTAGTCGCGTGACATTTTGTCGCACCAATGTCGCGCGGCAATTTTTATAATGGTAGTCTATGGTGTCGCACTGTGACATGCGACATGCTGCGATTCAAGATGGATTTTTTTGCGACTGTCGCGACACCATAGACTACCATTAGAAAAATTGTTGCTCGACATTAATGTTGCAGTGTAGTTGTGCCCTTTGTGTCGCGCGACTTGTCGCTCGACACATGTCGTCGTGTAGACCTAGCCTGATACCTCATTTCTAAAAAGTAAAATAATTTTTTATTTTGTGTATGAAATAACTTGTTTTCCAGGTTCAGAGCTGAACGCGAACATGTCCCATTTATCTAATAATTTTTAAGGGGACATGTCTGGGTTCATCTTTGAACTCGAACAACACATGACGTATTCAGACCCGCAATCCACAAAGAATAAACTTCTATGCAGACAAGGTAAGTATAGAACATCAGCATTTTAAGGGGACAGCACATGATGATTTTTATTGTTTGTATTCAGCTAAATGCTGTTCATGCATTGTCGTGATTGAAACAATACAAGCCATCATGTTCCGTATCATTATAAGCTGATTTTTTGACTATAATATGTATATATTTTTTTGTATAATCATTTTATATTGGTGACCTACTGTACAGAGATAGTAGTTCATGAATATAAAATGCAATCCCACATTTTTTTAAAGCTAATTTCATACTGTCGGCAGCATGTTCCGGCGGTGGAACAGCCAGCCGAATCCGTGCTGAAGCTATACTACTGTGCTGCTAGATTTCTGCTCCAGCCCCATTCACTATAATGGAAATGGGCTGGAGCGAATGGGGCTAGTGCAGAAATCAAACGTCATGGTGGGCTAGCTTTAGAATGGATCCAGAAGGCTGATCCCCTGCAGGAAGACGGACCCTGCTGCCGCCATTGGGAAAGTATCCAAAAATATTTATATAAAAAAAAAATACAGACATATATAATCAGATTTTTTTTAATTTAACATCAAACAAATTATAATAATTAAAGATAATATTAATCTCTTGTAATATGAAAACTTGTTAAGAAAAAAAAAAATTATAGATCATATAATTCTCTTGTAAAAGGGCCTGGGGTCTGGGTTATAGGGTGTTCTTGTCTATGCAATCGATATGTAGGTGTCTCAATATTAAGATTTTGATCACACAGATTTTCCATTCTATGGACGATTTTGATTGGTTCCTGATTGCTGGCGAACAGATCAATCAACAAGGCCAGCACAGAGACACAACGTGTTTGCCGTTCATCAGGCACACGAGTAATACATGATGCAGGACTTCTTATAGTATTTTCTTCTTTACTATCTGACCGATTCTGATTTAGAAATTAGAGAACTCGAGAATCTATCAGGCTCTTAACATCAAAAATCAGAATTGGCCGCTGGTCTGCGCCGTCGTCTGCCTGATGAACGGCAAACACGTTCTTCAGGAACTGGAATAGTCTCCACGTTGGCCTCATTTTTTGGAGACAGCTGTCATGGGTTCCATACTTTATGAAATTTCCTCTCTTCTTTCTTCCTGCGGGCACTAGAACAGTAGTAGCGCCGTTTCTTGATTGGCCAGTGCGCCGCGCATGCGCAATACAATAATCGGCACAAACACATGAAACCAGAAAAAAATTATTACGTTTGTTGGTGAAGGAACAGATCCTAATAAGGAATTGCCCAGAATTATGTAAATAACTGTGAACCTCAATTCTTCATCATTTTCCTCCTATCTTCTTGCTGTCAGTGAATGTAAACACATTGCTGCCATCTCCTGCCCTCCTCCTATCATCTACAACACGATGCCATCTTCACTATTCTGATACCTGGCTTGTACTGCCCAGAACCGTAGCCAAGAGAGGAGCGGACAGTGGCGGGGCAGCTGTAGCCTTCCTATAGGGGCTTGGTGGTATCTACGGGCAGTCAGGCTGCCGACACCCTGCTGTAGAACTTGTGTGGAGCGCTGTATCCGTATTGGTCGGCCCGCTGCTCATGCCCTGTGCAAAACTGGGTACAGCGATAGTGGCGAAAAAAGATAGGAAGGCGCTCATAGGGTAATAGGTTCAATTATAGATATGAAATCAAGACATCGAAAATTATGCTCACCTTCTGGTGTTGTGCATACGTAGGCACAACACTCGTGAGAACAAGGGGTCGGTGCAGCCGGTATCTTCTCAGTCCTCGTCGGTGGAGTAGCCTAAGCTCCAGAGGAGTGATATATATTGCAAACAGAAAAAGATTGATGGTGCACTGGTGTGGTGCACCAATTGATACCTTCTGGCGCAAAAACACGACCTCGGTGGATAGATAAGGGGGTCTTTTATTGATGATAGACTATCTATCCACCGAGGTCGTGTTTTTGCGCCAGAAGGTATCAATTGGTGCACCACACCAGTGCACCATCAATCTTTTTCTGTTTGCAAAACTGGGTACACACACACGGACACAGTGCACTCACACAGTGCTTTTATTACATTGGGAATATAATTTTTTTTTAAATTATCAAATTTTACCTCCTTAGTTCCATTATGGGTTTCAAAAATTGTAGTTGTCTGGTATATAAATATATTTTTTTCTTCAAAGAACCATCGCCACTCCATTGTTTCAGATTAATTTCCCGCCGGAATTGATCTCTGCATGAGTACCATCTTTTTTAAAAATCTTTTACTGTAAAAAAAGAGAAAAGAAAATTGTTAAAATAAAATATTTTCAAATAAAGTTAGAAAATTTATATAAGACAGGCACAATCCATACAGCTGCCACAATTAATCCAAAACCATTCTGCTAGAATGCATCCATGAGCTGTCAGAATATGCCTATGACCCTATCAGCACCTAAACCACATGTGGCCAACCTGCGGCTCACCAGCTGTTGCAAAACTACAACTCCCAGCATGCCCAGTCTGCCTACAGCTATCAGCCTACAGCAGGGCATGGTGGGAGTAGTAGTTTTACAACAGCTGGAGAGCTGCTTGTTGGCCAGCCCTGACCAAAACTATCACACACATCCTTCTGTCTAACTAGAAATTCTGAAAGAGGCCTATATAAAACAACATTTTTATACCTAAAATCTAAATGTATGCTATATAATGGAGTTAATATACACTGCTCAAAAAAATAAAGGGAACACAAAAATAACACATCCTAGATCTGAGTTAATTAAATATTCTTCTGAAATACTTTGTTCTTTACATAGTTGAATGTGCTGACAACAAAATCACACAAATTTAAAAACGGAAATCAAATTTTTCAACCCATGGAGGTCTGGATTTGGAGTCACACTCAAAATTAAAGTGGAAAAACACACTACAGGCTGATCCAACTTTGATGTAATGTCCTTAAAACAAGTCAAAATGAGGTTCAGTAGTGTGTGTGGCCTCCACGTGCCTGTATGACCTCCCTACAACGCCTGTGCATGCTCCTGATGAGGTGGCGGACGGTCTCCTGAGGGATCTCCTCCCAGACCTGGACTAAAGCATCTGCCAACTCCTGGACAGTCTGTGGTGCAACGTGATGTTGGTGGATAGAGCGAAACATGATGTCCCAGATGTGCTCAATTGGATTCAGGTCTGGGGAACAGGCGGGCCAGTCCATAGCATCAATGCCTTCGTCTTGCAGGAACTGCTGACACACTCCAGCCACATGAGGTCTAGCATTGTCTTGCATTAGTTGGAACCCAGGGCCAACCGCACCAGCATATGGTCTCACAAGGGGTCTGAGGATCTCATCTCAGTACCTAATGGCAGTCAGGCTACCTCTGGCGAGCACATGGAGGGCTGTACGGCCCTCCAAAGAAATGCCACACCACACCATTACTGACCAAATGCCAAACCGGTCATGCTGGAGGATGTTGCAGGCAGCAGAACGTTCTCCACGGCATCTCCAGACTCTGTCACGTCTGTCACATGTGCTCAGTTTGAACCTGCTTTCATCTGTGAAGAGCACAGGGCGCCAGTGGCGAATTTGCCAATCTTGGTGTTCTCTGGCAAATGCCAAACGTCCTGCACGGTGTTGGGCTGTAAGCACAACCCCCACCTGTGGACGTCGGGCCCTCATATCACCCTCATGGAGTCTGTTTCTGACCGTTTGAGCAGACACATGCACATTTGTGGCCTGCTGGAGGTCATTTTGCAGGGCTCTGGCAGTGCTCCTCCTGTTCCTCCTTGCACAAAGGCGGAGGTAGCGGTCCTGCTGCTGGGTTGTTGCCCTCCTACGGCCTCCTCCACGTCTCCTGATGTACTGGCCTGTCTCCTGGTAGCGCCTCCATGCTCTGGACACTACGCTGACAGACACAGCAAACCTTCTTGCCACAGCTCGCATTGATGTGCCATCCTGGATAAGCTGCACTACCTGAGCCACTTGTGTGGGTTGTAGACTCCGTCATATGCTACCACTAGAGTGAAAGCACCGCCAGCATTCAAAAGTGACCAAAACATCAGCCAGGAAGCATAGGAACTGAGAAGTGGAATGTGGTCACCACCTGCAGAACCACTCCTTTATTGGGGGTGTCTTGCTAATTGCCTATAATTTCCACCTGTTGTCTATCCCATTTGCACAACAGCATGTGAAATTGATTGTCACTCAGTGTTGCTTCCTAAGTGGACAGTTTGATTTCACAGAAGTGTGATTGACTTGGAGTTACATTGTGTTGTTTAAGTGTTCTCTTTATTTTTTTGAGCAGTGTAGTTTTTTTAAAAAAAGATAATTTTTTATTAGACCACGGTTGCTATGCAATATGCTGATTAATGCATTGCAGAAAGGGAATAATCAATGTATGCAAAGCAATAAAGACTAGTGCAGTATGCCAGACCAACAGGGGAATTACATGTGAGGTCACGGTGTGAGCAATAGGTGGGCCGAGGTTAATACAGTTCTGGTTACTCACGGTTATGTCGTCACTGGGCAGGCTCGCATAAGTGATAAGGAGAACGGCACAGGAATTCTCTGGGGCACACTGTGGTGTAAGGGACACAGGCCAGATGGTGATTCGAGGTGCCCTTGATGGTCTGTATTAATGTGCCTATGGCAAGGTCCCTTGTAGTCGTGATGCCAGTACCTTTTGTGGTGGTACAACCATTTACTGTAGTGTTAATTGAGGAACTGAAGACTGAGACAAGGATGGTGTAATTCAAATTATAACTTTTACTGAACATTGATCCTGGTAACAGTAACATCCAAGTATAGAACAGTCTCTCTAAGATGGACAGAGGTAAAGCTGCAACAGGTCCACTGCTTACAGGTGTGATGTCTGTCTCTCATTAATGATATAGATTTTATGCATTCTGGCAGAGGACTTTTATGCTGGTCCCGGTTATCCCAGTGCAGGTTAGCGAGGCTGCCGGAGGCTGGTAAATCTTTCACTTTTAGCTCCAAAGGTCCTAAGGCACTTATAGCGATGGCCGTAACCCTTTGGGTGTCTGCTTCTTCAGTGCTTTCTGAGTGTCACGGATGATGTTGCAGAAAGCTGGAACTTATAAATAAACATCCGACTGGCTTGATTCCAATTTAAGGAGCATATGGGTGAGCCCTATAAAACCCCTAGAGCTCTCCCTGACTGCTATGCCCATGCAAGGGTCTCTATGGTAGACGATTGCATGCCCACATACCTAATACTGTGTGACACCTGAAAACCCTATAATAGAGAGGGGACATGACCACCGGCTCCCTGCACTTAATACGGACAGAGCCTCCAGCAGTGAACACATCATCCAGGAAGTAGTATAAACCGCAAAGTGAGGCATTATGGGAGGGAATATAAAGGGAGACAATTAGTCTAAATAGGTGACACCTGGGAGAAGGAAAGGAGATGACAAAGGGAAACCAAAACAAAGAACGTCATGCAAGAGGTAGAGAAGAACGTCTGCCAGACCTTCTCACAGAACTGGCGGTGACAGTACCCCTCCCACTACGGGTGGACTCCGGACACTCAGAGCCCACCTTCTCAGGATGAGACCTATGGAAAGCCCTGATGAAACGAGTGGCCTTAATGTCTGCCACTGGGACCCACATCCTCTCCTCAGGACCATAACCCTCCCAATGAACGAGGTACTGGAGAGAACCGCGGATAATGCGAGAATCCACAATCCTAGAGACCTGAAATTCAAGATTACCATCAACAACAATTGGAGGAGGCAAAGAGGAGGGTACAGTTGGTTGGACATAAGGTTTTAATAGGGACCTGTGAAAAACATTATGGATCTTCCAAGTCTGAGGAAGATCAAGACGGAAGGCAACGGGATTGATGACGGACAAGATCTTGTAAGGCCTAATAAACTTAGGAACCAACTTCCAGGAGGGAACCTTCAGTTTGATATTCTTAGTAGACAACCACACCAGATCACCCACATTCAGGTCCGGACCAGGCACACGTCTCTTATCTGCCACACGCTTATATCTCTCACTCATCCTCTTCACATTACCCTGAATCTTTTGCCAAATAAATGACAAAGACGTGGAAAATCTCGAGAATGTCCCAAACTGCGGATGAAAGCCATATGCACCAAAAAATGGTGACTTATCAGAGGACTCCTGGCGACGGTTATTTAAAGCAAACTCAGCAAGGGACAAAAAAGAATACCAATCCTCCTGATTCTCCGCCACAAAACAGCGCAGATATGTCTCCAGATTCTGATTGACGCGTTCGGTCTGACCATTCGAATGCGGGTGAAAAGCAGAAGAGAACGACAACCGAATCCCCAAGTGAGAACAGAAGGCCTTCCAGAATCTGGAAACAAATTGCGTGCCCCTATCAGAAACGATGTCTGAAGGAATGCCATGCAATTTAACAATGTGATCAACAAACGCTTGCGCCAACGTCTTAGCATTGGGTAACCCAGGAAAGGGAATGAAATGCGCCATTTTGCTAAAACGGTCCACTACCACCAAAATAACAGTCTTCCCCGAGGAATGAAGCAGGTCCGTAATGAAGTCCATGGACAGATGCGTCCAAGGACGGGAAGGAATGGGTAACGGGAGGAGAGAACCCGATGGCCGTGAATGAGGGACCTTGGCACGAGCGCAGGTCTCACAGGCTGCCACAAAACCCTCAACCGTCTTACGAAGAGCTGGCCACCAGAATCTCCGAGCAATGAGATCCACTGTGCTCTACTCCCCGGGTGCCTAGCAAGGACCGTATCGTGCTGCTCCTTAAAAAACCTTGTGTCGTAAAGCGAGAGGCACAAACAACCTCCCAGGAGGACAAAGATCAGGAGCCTCTGCCTGGGCTGCCTGAACCTCTGCCTCCAAATCAGGATAAAGAGCAGAGACGACCACCCCTTCAGCCAAAATGGGGCCCGGGTCTTCAAAGTTCCCCCCTCCCGGAAAACAACATGACAGGGCATCTGCCTTTACATTTTTAACCCCAGGGCAGAACGTGACAACAAAATAAAACGTAGAGAAGAACAAAAAACATCTGGCCTGTCTCGGGTTCAGACGCTTGGCCGATTCCAAGTAGGCCAGATTCTTATGGTTGGTAAACACTGTAATAGGGTGTCTGGCTCCCTCTAACCAATGGCGCCATTCCTCAAAAGCTAATTTGATGGCCAACAACTCCCTATCTCCCACATCGTAATTTCTCTCTGCAGAGGAGAGTTTCCTTGAGAAAAAGGCACACGGTCGCCATTTGGCAGGAGAGGGACCCTGAGAAAAGACCGCACCCACACCCACCTCAGAAGCGTCCACCTCAACAATAAAAGGTAGAGAGACATCAGGTTGTACCAAAATGGGAGCGGAAGCAAAACTCTCTTTGATACTAGAAAAGGCTTTAAGCGCATCTACCGACCACGAGGAAAAATCTACCCCTTTTTAGTCATAGCAGTGAGTGGCTTAAAGGGCTTCGGTCACCCCACTAAAGTCATTTTTTTTTTTTGGGCTAGTTAAATTACTTATATTGCGATATATGAAAATATAATGGTCTTACTTACTTTGATTCAGCAGTTTCTTCTAAAAACGAAGTTTTATAATATTTAAATTAGGTCTCTACCAGCAAGTAGGGCGGCTACTTGCTGGTAGCAGCTGCAGAAAACCGCCCCCTCGTCGTGTTGATTGACAGGGCCAGCCGGGATCTCCTCCTCCGGCCAGCCCTGTCGGCATTTCAAAAATCGCGCGCCTGTGTTCATTCGGCGCAGGTGCTCTGAGATGAGGAGGCTCGCCTCCTCAGAACTCCCTCAGTGCGCCTGTGCCGATGACGTCTTCTATTTCGGTGATGTCATCGGCGCAGGCGCACTGAGGGAGTTCTCAGGCGCAGGCGCACTGAGGGGTCCCTTTCTCAGGCTCTCAGAGATATAGCGCATAGCGACTCTTTCAGGTTGGGAGAGATTGTATAAACGTGATTTTGGCAGCTTGGCACCTGGGATGAGATTAATAGGGCAGTCAAACTCCCGGTGAGGGGGCAGCTCCTGGACACCACTTTCTGAAAACACATCCGAAAATTCAGAGAGAAAAGATGGCACAGTCTTGGTAGAAACCTCTGAAAGAGACGCCGTGAGGCAATTCTCTCTGCAAAATTCACTCCAACCATTTATTTGCCTTGCTTGGCAATCAATGGTGGGGTTATGCTTAGTGAGCCAGGGTAGCCCGAACACTAGAGGAGTAGGTAATCCAAAGTACAGGGTGGGCCATTTATATGGATACACCTTAATAAAATGGGAATGGTTGGTGATATTAACTTCCTGTTTGTGGCACATTAGTATATGTGAGGGGGGAAACTTTTCAAGATGGGTGGTGACCATGGCGGCCATTTTGAAGTCTGACATTTTGAATCCAACTTTTGTTTTTTCAATAGGAAGAGGGTCATGTGACACATCAAACTTATTGGGAATTTCACACGAAAAACAATGGTGTGCTTGGTTTTAACGTAACTTTATTCTTTCATGAGTTATTTACAAGTTTCTCTTTGTTAACAGCCATTGACATGTTGCCGAGGTTAACACGTGAGGAGCGGATAGAAATTGTGTTGATGTCTGGTGAACGCAGTAACCGGGTCATTGCAGCAGATTTCAATGCAAGACACCCTACGAGACCACCCATCTCCCATGCTACAGTTAGCAAACTGCTTGCTAAGTTTCGTGAAACTGGTTCAGTGTTGGATTTGCCAAAATGTGGACGTATGAAATCTGTCTCTAATGAAGAAACATCAGTGGCTGTCCTAGCTTCATTCAGCAAGAGCCCACAGCGTAGCACTCGCCGCAGGTCACTGGAGAGTGGCATTAGTCGAACATCCCTTCGGCGGATATTAGCTACTCACTAATGGCACCCTTACAAACTCCAGCTACTGCAGCATCTCGACGAGGATGACCCAGATCGGCGCACTGAATTTGCAGAATGGGCAAAACAAAAATTGGAACAGGACCTTCAGTTTACGCAGAAGATTTTGTTCAGTGATGAGGCAAACTTTTATGTGAATGGTGAAGTTAACAAACAAAACCACCGCTATTGGTCTGACACTAACCCACATTGGATAGATCCCTCCAAGACTGTTGGAACAAAAAAATTGATGGTATGGTGTGGTATATGGGGTACAAAGATAGTGGGGCCATTCTTCATCAATGGAAACCTCAAGGCCACTGGATATGCAAAATTGCTACATGATGATGTGTTTCCCTCTTTATGCACTGAAGCTGGCACGTTCCCTGAGTTTTTCCAGCAAGATGGTGCACCAGTGGCGCACCTTCAGGGGGGGGGGGTCCAGCGGGTCTGGACCCCCCCTAGAACAACCAGACATTTTTTTTTTATCCCTCAGGGCCGCACCGCCGATCACCACAGGCGGCGCGGCCCTGGATTTAATTGCGGCAGTGGTGGGGGGGCCGGGCGGGCAGTAGGAGATGAGCGCTTCCATTGTGGAAGCGCTCATATCCATCCTGTGCTGCGGCAGGGGAGGGAGAGGTGTGTCCCTCCCCTGTTCTCCTGATAGGCCGCAGGCACTAATGCCTGCAGCCTATCAGAGGCCGGCTCAGGCGGCGCGATTACGTCATCATCGAGCCGCCTGAGCCGGGCAGCACACAGCAGGGACACAGGCCGGAAGAGCCTGTATCACATCGCTGCTGATGGAGATAAGTATCAGTGTTTTCTATTTTTTTTTTTTTTAGAGGGGGGGGGGGAGCTGGCACTATGGGGGCATCTGACAATTCTTACAGCCCAATTTTTTTGGGGGGTGGCACTCTGGGGGCATTTCTTACTGGCACATTATGGGGGGGGGCCACCATGGGGGAGAGAAGCACTATGGGGGGCATCTGGGGGGTCTAAAGGGGCTTTTTTTTTATTGTCACATTATGGGGGGCACTATAGGGGAGAACGGCACTATGGGGCATCTGGAGGCACTATAGGGGCATTATTTGGGGGCACTATGGGGGAAGTGGGGGTTCTAAAGGGGACTTTTTTTCTTATTGGCACATTATGGGGGGCATTATGGCATCTGGTGGCACTATGGGGGCATTTTTTACTGGCACATTATGGGAGGGGGGCACCATGGGGGAGAGGAGCACTATGGGGGCATCTGGGGGGTCTAAAGGGGCTTTTTTTTATTGACACATTATGGGGGGCACTATAGGGGAGAACGGCACTATGGGGCATCTGGAGGCACTATAGGGGCATTATTTGGGGGCACTATGGGGGCATTATTTGGGGGCACTATGGGGAAGTGGGGGCTCTTAAGGGGCCTTTTTTCTTATTGGCACATTATGGGGGGCATTATGGCATCTGGTGGCACTAAGGGGGCATTTTTTACTGGCACTATAGGGGAGAGCGGCACTATGGGGCATTATTTGGGGGCACTATGGGGGAGTGGAGCACTATTGGGGCATATGGTAGCACTTAGAAGGGGCATTTTTACTGGCATATTATGGGGGACACTATGGGAAAGGGCGAGAGGAGCACTATGAGGGCATTTACTGGGGCACTATATAGGGGTATTTTATACTGGCATACATTATGGGGACATTAGCTCAACTGCGGGCACTAAGCGGGGGTATTTCATGTACTGTCATATTATAGGGAGAATTTTTACTACTAGGGGGTATTAGCTTTACTACTACTAGGGGTCTATGAGGAACATGATTACTAGTATGGGTACTATAGGGGCATTATTACTACTAAGTGTGCTCTGGCAGAGAATTATTTCTATTGGTGGGATTTTGGGGAGCACTGTTACTTTGGGGGGCACCCTGGCACAGTATCAGCTTAGCACAATAATTTTTGGGGGGACATTATCTTTATACTATTAGTGTCTGGGCGCAGTTATTTTTTAGAGCACTGTGTGCCAATAATTGTTGAAGGGGGCACTATCTGTGTGGTAGTAGTATTTCCAGGGGTACTTTCTCTGCAGTATAGTATTGGGGGTGGCAGGAAAGGGTGTTCAGAAGATGATGGAAATGTGGGAAACTAATGTCTGTTTGTTAATCTCTGCAGAGACGGGAGATGGCTGAAAAATCATCATGGCGGTCTGGTCTGAATGGAGAAGATAAAGAAAGAGAACCTCTACAACAAAGGTGACATCACTGGATGTAAGAGGTATGGGGCGCTATGTAGGAGAGGAGATGCTCCGGCTCCTCCCCCTGCCATTTGCAGAAGGAGGATTCAGAGCTGGGTGAGGACGGCCAAAGGGGGCAGCAGGCCACGGGCGGGTGGCAGATGGTAGGGGGGAACCACAGGCCTTGAGCAGGATCTGGGGAGGGAGGAGAGCGGAGGAGCTTCCTGGCTGTAGCCGGCTGTCTATTATATAATGTGAAGCAGGCAGTGCAGCCAGGACAGGCCTCCCCTCTCTCCGTATGATGTGTAAAGACAGGCCTCAACTATAGAATTTCAGCTGTACAGTGTTTGTTGGGCGTGGCCTATTATATGTAGGAGGGGTTTTTAATAATGGGCAGGGCTGTTAGAAATGGCCAAGTAAAAGAATCAGCGCAACACACTACATTCACCCCCCCCCCCGCACTACACATGCCACATTTTTTTGCCTTTCGGACCCCCCCCTAGACAAAATTCCTGGGTGCTCCCCTGTGGTGCACCACCACATTATGGGTGTCAGGTCCGAGCATTCCTAGATGAACAGTTTCCTGGAAAGTGGATTGGTCGTCGTGGGCCAGTTGAATGGCCCCCAAGGTCTCCCGATCTGACCCCCTTAGACTTTTATCTTTGGGGTCATCTGAAGGCAATTGTCTATGCTGTGAAGATACGAGATGTGCAGCACCTGAAACTACGGATACTGGAAGCCTGTGCTGGCATTTATCCTGCGGTGTTGCTATCAGTGTGTGAAGAGTGGGAGAAGAGAGAAAAATATATAAACGTTATCTGGTATGAAAAAATTTGGACTGCAGCAGCGGTACCCTTAACCCCTTAAGGACTCAGCCCTATTTCACCTTAAGGACTTGGCCATTTTTTGCAAATCTGACCAGTGTCACTTTAAGTGCTGATAACTTTAAAACGCTTTGACTTACCCAGGCCGTTCTGAGATTGTTTTTTCGTCACATATTGTACTTCATGACACTGCTAAAATTGGGTCCAAAAAGTTAATTTTTTTACATAAAAAAATACCATATTTACCAAAAATTTGGAAAAATTTGCAAATTTCAAAGTTTCAGTTTCTCTACTTCTGTAATACATAGTAATACCCCCAAAAATTGTGATGACTTTACATTCCCCATATGTCTACTTCATGTTTGTAGCATTTTGGGAATGATATTTTATTTTTTGGGGATGTTACAAGGCTTAGAAGTTTAGAAGCAAATCTTACATAAGAGAAGCATACATAATAGAAACCGCCCAAAAATGACCCCATTATATAAACTACACCCCTCAAGGTATTCAAAACTGATTTTACAAACTTCGTTAACCCTTTAGGTGTTGTGCAAGAGTTATTGGCAAATGGGGATGAAATTTGAGAATTTCATTTTTTTGCCTAATTTTCCATTTTAACCCATTTTTTACACTAACAAAGCAAGGGTTAACAGCCAAACAAGACTGTATCTTTATTTCCCTGACTCTGCCGTTTACAGAAACACCCCATATGTGGCCGTAAACTACTGTACAGCCACACAGCGGGGCGTAGAGTGAAAGGTGCGCCGTTTGGTTTTTGGAAGCCAGATTTTGCTGGACTGGTTTTTTGACACCATGTCCCATTTAAAGCCCCCCTGATGCACCCCTAGAGTAGAAACTCCATAAAAGTGACCCCATCTAAGAAACTAAACCCCTCAAGGTATTCAAAACTGATTTTACAAACTTTGTTAACCCTTTAGGTGTTGCACAAGATTTAATGGAAAATAGAGATACAATTTCAAAATTTCACTTTTTTGGCAGATTTTCCATTTTAATATTTTTTTTCCAGTTACAAAGCAAGGGTTAACAGCCAAACAAAACTCATTATTTATGGCCCTGATTCTGTAGTTTACAGAAACACCCCATATGTGGTCGTAAACCGCTGTACGGGCACGCGGCAGGGTGCAGAAGGAAAGGAATGCCATACGGTTTTTGGAAGGCAGATTTTGCTGGACTTAATTTTTTGGACACCATGTCCCATTTGAAGCCCCCCTGATGCACCCCCAGAGTAGAAACTCCAAAAAAGTGACCCCATTTTAGAAACTACAGGATAGGGTGGCAGTTTTCTTGGTACTAGTTTAGGGTACATATGATTTTTGGTTGCTCTATATTACACTTTTTTGTGCGGCAAGGTAACAAGAAATAGATTTTTTGGCACGTTTTTTTTTTGTTATTTACAAAATTCATCTGACAGGTTAGATCATGTGGTAATTTTATAGAGCAGGTTGTCACGGACGCGGCGATACCTAATATGTATACAATTTTTTTTATTTATGTAAGTTTTACACAATGATTTCATTTTTAAAACAAAAAAAATGTTTTAGTGTCTCCATAGTCCAAGAGCCATAGTTTTTTCAGTTTTTGGGCGATTATCTTAAGTAGGGTCTCGTTTTTTGCGGGATGAGATGACGGTTTGATTGGCACTATTTTGGGGTGCATATGACTTTTTGATCGCTTGCTATTACACTTTTTGTGACGTAAGATGACAAAAAATTGCTTTTTTTACACCGTTTTTATTTTTATTTTTTTACGGTGGTCACCTGAGGGGTTAGGTCATGTGATATTTTTATAGAGTCGGTCGATACGGACGCGGCGATACCTAATATGTATACTTTTTTTTTATTTATTTAAGTTTTACACAATGATTTCATTTTTGAAACAAAAAAAATCATGTTTTAGTGTTTCCATAGTCGGAGAGCCATAGTTTTTTCAGTTTTTGGGAGATTATCTTGGGTAGGGTATGATTTTTGCGGGATGAGATGATGGTTTGATTGGTACTATTTTGGCGTACATGCGACTTTATGGATCACTTTTATTACCTTTTTTAGGAAGTAAGGTGGGCAAAATGTCATTTTCCTAATAGTTTTTATTTTTTTTATTTTTATGGCGTTCACCGTGCGGGGAAAGTAACATGACCGTTTTATAGATCAGGTCGTTACGGACGCGGCGATACCAAACATGTGTAGGGAATTTTATTTTTTTCATTTTTAATCAGTGATAAATGTGTTTTTGGATTTTTACATTTTTTTCACATTTTTTTGACCCAGACCCACTTGGTTCTTGAAGATCCAGTGGGTCTGATGTCTGTATAATACAGTACAGTACAATATATATTGTACTGTATTTTACTTACACTTTGTCTGAACAGATCTCTGCCTTTAGCACAGATCTGTTCAGCACCATGGACAGCAGGATGCCTGAGACGGCGTCCTGTTGCCATGGGAACCTTCCCCGTCTGCTCAGTACTGGTCAGAACTTCGCAGACGGGGAAGGGTAAGGACGGGGCTGTCGGGGGGCTCTCTGGGGGCTCTCACCCTCTCCATCGGGGGTCTGCAAAGGCACTGCAGCCCCCCGATGGGAGAGGGAGGGAGGGAGCTCCCTCTTAACTTTTTCCATACAGCGGTCAATACGGACCGCTGTATGGAAAGGGTTAAACGGCTGACATCGCATCACCGATGTCAGCCGTTTATACCAGGGTGCCAGCAATGTGCTGGCACCCTGGTATACCCACTCTACACCAACGAATTTTCCAGGGGAGGCGGGCGGGGGATCGCGATCCCGCCTCCCGCACTGCCCGCCTCCCGCACCGCCCCCACCGCCCACAACTCCCCCCCTGCACCACCCGCCGGCAAAAAATCATGCAGGGGTGCGGGGGGGGGAGGTGCAAAATCTATGTTTGAGGGACACTAAAGAAACTGAAAAAGCGCAGCAAACCGCAGGTCTGAATTGACCTGCGGTTTGCGGCGATCGCCGATGGGGGGGTCACATGACCCCCCCGGGCGTTGTGACAGGATGTCGGCTGAATGATTTCAGCCGGCATCCCGTTCCCATTAACCCCCACGGCGCCGGAATCTGCATTTAAAGTTAGGACGTACCGGTACGCCCTGAGTCCTTAAGGACTCGGGAAATAGGGCGTACCGGTACGCCCTGCGTCCTTAAGGGGTTAAGGGAGTAGGTTCAGTCTCCTAAATAGCAAGATAAAACAGAGGGTGCGGGAACCGCGCTATAAGTCAACAGTTTATATCAGTTATTTGAGTTAAATCCTATAAAGACGGGAAACTGAAATGTTATCCAGCTATCAGAGGCAATAATCACAGATGCGTATTGTTCATACGAAAAAGCTGTAATCCACCTCCTGCTGGTCCGCAGATCTCGTCATGAGTCACCGACCACTGATTCCAAACACCGAATCCGAATACCTTCAAGAAGGAACAGAAAAGATGGTGCAATACCCTCGATATCCTTAAGGTAAGGGGTTTATTGTACTCACAATTATAAAGTTGTAAATATGCACATAGAATTGCCCGACCCGCGTTTCGCTATTAGCTTCTTCAGGGGCTGCGGTACAAACGCTGCTGCAAACCACGAGTAAAAGATCACTTCTACCTTGGAACTGAAACGGACTTCTGTTGTCCAATATCATGTCAATCAAACAATAAATGCCTCTTTATGGCGTATTGGGAGCATTTTAATATCTCCCCCGCCCTAAGGAGAGATACAGAGAATGGCAGTCTCCAACTTTGGAAAAGGTATATCGATGACTGCATCAGTGTCTGCTATGGTACTGAAAAAGGATTACTTGATTTTATTTCACACATCAATTCTAATGTGTGGAATATAAAATTCACTGAAGACATTAGCAGAAACACCATCCATTTTTTAGATCTTGAGATCAGGTTAGAACAAGGCAAAATTATAACTAAAACCTATTTTAAGCCGACTGATCGTAATGGGTATATTGAGAGGAGTAGTTGTCACTATAAGCCTTGGATATGCAATGTACCGAAAGGACAGTTGCAACGTATTAAAAGGAATTGTACTAACATAGAAGACTATGAAAAACAGAGTAACATTATTATAGACCGGTTCATTGAAAAAGGATATGAAAGAGAAACATTGTATAACCAGAGGGAAGAAGTTAAGCGAGATAATCACAATATTAAAAATAAAAATACTAAAAATAAAAATAAGGACCCTAGCGTACATACAAAACAGATTAGGGATAAATACCAATTCGCTTTCTCTACCTCCTATTCCACTATCTGCCCTCAAATTAAGAAGATTATTCATCAAAACTGGAATGTCCTGAAAAATGACCGAATCATTGGAGATCTCATCCCAAAAAAAAACCCCGTTTATTTTTAAAAGAGCCCCCACTGTTAGGAACCGCATTGTACATAGCTATGTGAAAGACGACCCTATCACACCCAAACCCCGTAGTGTTTTCACCTGGTGCGGCTTTTGCCCTTGTTGCAAAAATCGCTCCAGGGATGAAAAGAAAAAATCCAGAATAGAGGAGATTGTGTCTACTTCCAAAACATCTATATTAAAGATAAAAGGTAACATCTCATGTGAATCTATGGGAGTTATCTATATGCTGGAGTGCCCTTGTGGGCTCCAGTATATAGGTAGAACTTTAAGGAAGTTGAAAGTCCGGGTGGCGGAGCATATTAGGAATATTAAGAAGGGGCTGGAGACGCATAGTGTCTCAGCCCATTTTAAGAGATTTCATCAAAAGGATCCCACTGGCTTGAAATTCTGCGGCATAGAATTAGTTAAACGGTATTGGCGAGGAGGCAACCCCGCCACACAAATTAATAAGAAAGAAGCGCAATGGATATTTGAAATGGACACTTTACAGCCGCAAGGACTAAATATTGAATGGGATATAAAAGCAGTTTGTATGGTTTGACTCGTCTGATATTACTATTTCCTATATATATTTTTATATTTATATACATCATATATGTTTAACATTGTTTTTATATGACATTGCTTTCACATTGTCTATTTATATGTTATTTAATATTTTATGTGATTTTATGTGATTCTTTATGTTGCACACTATGCATATGTCTGGTATCCGACATTTATTGTTTGATTGACATGATATTGGACAACGGAAGTCCGTTTCAGTTCCGGGGTAGAAGTGATCTTTTACTCGTGGTTTGCAGAGGCGTTTGTACCGCAGCCCCTGAAGAAGCTAATAGCGAAACCCGGGTCGGGCAATTCTATGTGCATATTTACAACTTTATAATTGTGAGTACAATAAACCCCTTACCTTAAGGATATCGAGGGTATTGCACCATCTTTTCTGTTCCTTCTTGAAGGTATTCGGATTCGGTGTTTGGAATCAGTGGTCGGTGACTCATGACGAGATCTGCGGACCAGCAGGAGGTGGATTACAGCTTTTTCGTATGAACAATACGCATCTGCGATTATTGCCTCTGATAGCTGGATAACATTTCAGTTTCCCGTCTTTAGTGGGAGAAGAGGGTTGCATTGACAATCCAACACAATGGGCAGCACATTGAACACATTTTATAAGTGGTCAGAAACTTGTAAATAACTCATGAAAGAATAAAGTTACGTTAAAACCAAGCACACCATTGTTTTTCTTGTGAAGTTCCCAATAAGTTTGATGTGTCACATAACCCTCTTCCTATTGAAAAACAAAAGTTGGATTCAAAATGGCCGACTTCAAAATGGCCGCCATGGTCACCACCCATCTTGAAAAGTTTCCCCCCTCACATATACTAATGTGCCAAAAACAGGAAGTTAATATCACCAACCATTCCCATTTTATTAAGGTGTATCCATTTAAATGGCCCACCCTGTAGAAATAGTAAGTTGTCCAGCTCACCCGATTTCATCCTGTGACTCTGTGCACAGAGCAGACCCAAGCCAGTCCAGACATCATGAAGTGTAGAAAAATAGAGGCTCCAGCTTTCGTGGTAAAGTTTTGTAGGTCCCGGTCTTCACTCCTCTCTTCACTCCCCCAGATTTACGCGTTTCGAACTATACAGTTCTTAGTCATAATCCAATGTGTCCATTTCACTATGGGTTTATGTAGGCTGAGCTCCCATCAGCCCCAGGAAAAGGGGAGGAGGGGAGCGCAATCCCACAATCAACCACATATCAGACACCTGTTTAAACATAGTAAAAGTATACACCCGTGTTAAATAAAACATTTTAAAATCACTAAAATAAGTTCATATGGATCAATTGGAAAGAGTTAATACCATGACAGCAAACACTAAACCTCCAGAAAAAAATGGAATAAATAAAATGAAATAAATTGTGTGAAGATATAATCTACCATTTTTTTCTTGGGTGTGTTACAACCAATTGCATCATGGAGGTGTAACTCCCGAAGCTAACGTGTGTACAGGCATGTTCATCCAGTTCCTCCTGTTTCATTAACACATCATCATCATGCGAATTCATGATGATAAGTCCCATGGTGGGAACGTAGCTTGAGGAAATGCACTCGCAATTGCATCATGAGGGTGTAACTCCTGAAGCTAACGTATACAGGCATGATCATCCAGTTCTTCCTGTTTCATTGACACATCATTGTCATGCGAATTTATGTGATAAATCGCATGGCGGGAACGTAGCTTGAGGAAATGCACTCGCAATTACATCATGAGGGTGTAACTCCTGAAGCTAACGTGTACAGGCATGTTCATCCAGTTCCCCCTGTTTCATTAACACATCATCATCATGCGAATTCATGATGATAAATCCCATAGTGGGAATGTAGCTTGAGGAAATGCACTCGCAATTGCATCATGAGGGTGTGATTCCTGAAGCTAATGTATATAGGCATGATCATCCAGTTCTTCCTGTTTCATTGACACATCATTGTCATGCGAATTCGTGATGATGAATCGTATGGTGGAAACATAGCTTGAGGGAATGTACTCGCCATTGCATCATGGGGTGTAACTCCTGAGGTTATCGTATGCAGGTATGATCATTCAGATCTTCCTGTTTTATTGACATATCATTATCATGCGAATTCATAATGATAAATCGCATGGTGGGAACGTAGTTTAAGGAAATACAATCGCAATTGCATCATGAGGGTGAAATTCCTGAAGCTAGCGTATACAGGCATGATCATCCAGCTCCACCTGTTTCATTGACACATCATTATCATGCGAATTTGTAATAATAAATCGCATGGTGGGAACGTAGCTTGAGGAAAAGCATTTGCAATTTCATCATGGGGGTGTAACTCCAAAAGCTAACGTATACAGGCATGATCATACAGCTCTTCCTGTTTCATTGACACATTATCATGCGAATTCAGGATGAAAATCGCATGGTGGGGACGTAGCTTGAGGAAATGCACTCGCACATGCACATAATTCTATCCAATTTTCAGCAATGTTAAAGTATAATATACTCAATCATGCAAATCCATAGAACAAATAGGTCCAGGTATAAAACCAATGTAAAGACAATACAGAAAAAAGAAGAAAGGTCATAGTTATTATTCTTGAACCTGTCACTAATATCTGACTTGGGTTTGGTCAAGGAAAAACATAAACACAATTTAACTAAAAAACAACAACTTGCCCTCAAGGAACTGATATTCAAGATGTCGGACAAGGGGGGCTCAGTAGTGGTGCTAGACAGGACATGTTATCACCAACTCATGTTGGAGGTCTTGTCTGACAACACCACTTATAAGACCCTACAACATGATCCCCTCCTGGAATATAAGAGAGAGTTGGGGGAGATTTTAGACAAAGGGAAAGATAGGGGTTACATTAATCATAAACAATACATGTTTCTGAATGTTGAATCACCGGTCAGCCCTATCATACATGCCCTCCCTAAGGTCCACAAAGGTGTCAATCCTCCACCATTAAGACCCATAGGATCAGGTATGGGCTCTCTGACAGTGAAAGTGGGTGAATGGTTGGATACATTGCTGCAGCCACTGGTCAAGCGTATCCCTGGATATATCAGGTGTATGTACAACTGAAGATGGTTGGAAAATGATACATGGCTGACCATGGACGTTGCATCTTTGTATCCATCCATTCCCCATGCAATAGCTCTCTTAGCTCTTGAGTATCACCTACATAAATACAGTAAGCATTCCAACATGTTTATTGATTATATTTTGGAAATAACATCATACCTACTGAAACACAATTATTTTTTATTTGATGGGGTTTTCTGTGTTCAGATTGCAGGAGTGTCCATGGGGGCCAAATTCTCCGCTTCTCTGGCCAACCTCACCACGGCCTATTGGGAGGAGAGGTATATATTTTCAGTGAATAACCCCTTTTCTCGACATGTGGTCTGGTATGGCAGATACATCGATGACCTGCTCATGATATGGGGCGGCGATGTGTCTGCCATGCCGGATTTCCTGTCATATGTTAATATGAACCCCTATAACCTGAGATTTGTTCAGTGAGAGCATTATCTTGTTAGATCTAAAATTGACAGGGATCCCAAACCAAATAATTAATACTACAACCTATAGGAAGGAAATATCAGGAAACACAATCCTAAAAGCAAATAGCCATCATCCCTCCCATACAATCAAAGGAATACCGGTGGGGGAGTTTATACGCGCCCGGAGGAACTGTAGTACTGATGCTGCATTCGATGAGGTCACGTTTGGCAATAAGAGGCTATCAGAAGTGGATGCTGTCCGGAGGGCTTAATATTGCCAAAAGTAAACTCAGATCGAACTTGTTGGGCATAACATCTGACTGCATTACAAACCCTGATAACCTTTATAACAAAAAAAGAATACAGCAAATACGGATGTTGTGACCAACAATTTTCGCACCAGACAGAAGAAGGATCCAAAACCCACGCTTGTGCTGACATACAGTCGGCAGTTCCCCATGATTAAGAGCATTATTGAAAGATGCCTTCCTATTTTATATGAGGATGACACATTGCGGGATATTTTGAAGGATGGATGCCGGATTGTGTCCAAGAGACCTAGTACTTTGGGCACCATGCTGTCACCATCCATGTACATTTCAGCGCAAGAACAAACACCACCAACTTGGTTAAAATATACAGGCTTTGCGAAATGTGGGAGCCATCCCTGTGATCTAATGTATGTGGGTAGTACCAGCAGGAAATTTAAAGAGAGACTGAGAGAACATCTGAATTACATCTCCAACCCCACAGCCACTGGAATATCGAATGCGGCAAATCACTTTATCAATGTGCACAGCCGCAGTGTTAGCAGTTTCTGTACATTTGCCTTTGAGAGGGTGTCAGCTCCAAAAAGAGGAGGTGACATTAGACAGAAAATTTTGTCACGTGAGGCGTTTTGGATCTGGAAATTGAACACCAGATATCCACGGGGTCTGAACTTGAAGAAAGAATGAATGTTCTTATATTGAAATGGTTCAAGAATAATAACTATGACCTTTCTTCTTTTTTCTGTATTGTCCTTACATTGGTTTTATACCTGGACCTATTTGTTCTATGGATTTGCATGATTGAGTATATTATACTTTAACATTGCTGAAAATTGGATAGAATTATGTGCATGTGCGAGTGCATTTCCTCAAGCTACGTCCCCACCATGCGATTTTCATCCTGAATTCGCATGATAATGTGTCAATGAAACAGGAGGAACTGTATGATCATGCCTGTATACGTTATCTTTTGGAGTTACACCCCCATAATGAAATTGCAAATGCTTTTCCTCAAGCTACGTTCCCACCATGCGATTTTTTATTACAAATTCGCATGATAATGATGCGTCAATGAAACAGGTGGACCTGGATGATCATGCCTGTATACGCTAGCTTCAGGAATTTCACCCTCATGATGCAATTGCGATTGTATTTCCTTAAACTACGTTCCCACCATGCGATTTGTCATTATGAATTCGCATGATAATGATATGTCAATGAAACAGGAAGAACTGGATGATCATACCTGCATACGGTAGCCTCAGGAGTTACATCCCCATGATGTAATGGCGAGTACATTCCCTCAAGCTATGTTTCCACCATACGATTTATCATCACGAATTCGCATGACAATGATGTGTTAATGAAACAGGAAGAGCTGTATGATCATGCCTATATACACTAGCTTCAGGAATCACATCCTCATGATGCAATTGCGAGTGCATTTCCTCAAGCTACGTTCCCACCATGCGATTTTTTATTACAAATTCGCATGATAATGATGTGTCAATGAAACAGGTGGACCTGGATGATCATGCCTGTATACGCTAGCTTCAGGAATTTCACCCTCATGATGCAATTGCGATTGTATTTCCTTAAACTATGTTCCCACCATGCGATTTGTCATTATGAATTCGCATGATAATGATATGTCAATGAAACAGGAAGAACTGGATGATCATACCTGCATACGGTAGCCTCAGGAGTTACATCCCCATGATGTAATGGTGAGTACATTCCCTCAAGCTATGTTTCCACCATACGATTTATCATCACGAATTCGCATGACAATGATGTGTTAATGAAACAGGAGAGCTGTATGATCATGCCTATATACACTAGCTTCAGGAATCACACCCTCATGATGCAATTGCGAGTGCATTTCCTCAAGCTACGTTCCCACTATGGGATTTATCATCATGAATTCGCATGATGATGATGTGTTAATGAAACAGGAGGAACTGGATGAACATGCCTGTACACGTTAGCTTCAGGAGTTACACCCTCATGATGTAATTGCGAGTGCATTTCCTCAAGCTACGTTCCCGCCATGCGATTTATCACATAAATTCGCATGATAATTATGTGTCAATGAAACAGGTAGAACTGGATGATCATGCCTGTATACGTTAGCTTCAGGAGTTACACCCTCATGATGCATTTGCGAGTGCATTTCCTCAAGCTACGTTCCCACCATGGGACTTATCATCATGAATTCGCATGATGATGATGTGTTAATGAAACAGGAGGAACTGGATGATCATGCCTGTACACGTTAGCTTCAGGAGTTACACCTCCATGATGCAATTGGTTGCAACACACCCAAGAAAAAAATGGTAGATTATATCTTCACACAATTTATTTCATTTTATTTATTCCATTTTTTTCTGGAGGTTTAGTGTTTGCTGTCATGGTATTAACTCTTTCCAATTGATCCATATGAACTTATTTTAGTGATTTTAAAATGTTTTATTTAACACGGGTGTATACTTTTACTATGTTTAAACAGGTGTCTGATATGTGGTTGATTGTGGGATTGCGCTCCCCTCCTCCCCTTTTCCTGGGCCTCAGTCTACATTAAACCCATAGTGAAATGGACACATTGGATTATGACTAAGAACTGTATAGTTCGAAACGCGTAAATCTGGGGGAGTGAAGAGGAGTGCCACTGTATATGATTATACAATTTTGGTGTAATAAAGACCGGGACCTACAAAACTTTACCACGAGTGCTGGAGCCTCTATTTTTCTACACTTAGGAAGTAGGTAATCCACTTAGGACGAAACACGACATATCCTCAACCTGAGCGTCACCCACAGTCAAACGGATATTGTGAACTATGCCCTTTAACGATCTTTGAGAAAGTGGAGCGGAATCGATAGCAAAAACAGGTATATCCTTTTCCAAAGTGCATACCTGGAAACCATGCGTTATTGCAAATTGATTATCAATGAGATTGACAGCTGCTCCACTATCTACAAAAATCTCCCAAACAATGTTCTTGCTGTCTAGCGCCACCCTGGCAGGTAGGAGAAAACGGGAACTACAAGTAAACGGCAAACCTTCAATTTCCGCATCAACCTTGCCAATAGTAGCAAATGGAAAGTTTTTAGAGGGTTTTTCTCTTTTTGTTTTTGTTTTATTACCCTCAGAAAACTCCATGAATCTCCTAGAGGGGCAAACATTAGCCAAATGATTTATACCCCCACAACAGAAACAAACCCTCCTCTGAGAGCTGAATCCTCTACTATCAGAGGCAAGCAAACCCAGCTACAATGCCTCATCCTCGGAGGGGATTTAGAGAGACTTAGACCCCTGCGCACTGAATGAGACAGCCCCACTGTCCTTGGGCTGAATATGACAGGCAGGAGTAGTCTCCTCTCTCTCTCTAAGACGCCTGTCAATACGAGACATGGCAGACTCTAACGAGGCTGGTCTCTCATGAAAAGCAAATGCATCTTTCAATCTTTCCGAAAGACCATGGCAAAATTGACTTCGGAGTGCAGCGTCATTCCAACCAGTATCAGCTGCCCATCTCCGAAATTCAGAACAATATATCTCTGCAGACTGTTTACCCTGGCATAAAAGACGCAGTTTAGATTCAGCCAGAGTAATATGATCCGGGTCATCATATATCTGCCCCAGGGCTACAAAAAATTAATCCACCGATCGGAGGGGCTGTGCCCCCACCGGCAGCGAAAAGGCCCAAAACTGAGCATTATCCCTGAGCAGCGAGATGATGATCCCCACCCTCTGCTCCTCATCACCAGAGGAATGGGGAAGTAGGCAAAAATTGAGTTTGCAAGCCTCTCTGAAGCGAACAAAATTCTCACTACCCCCGGAGAACGTATCCGGAAGCGAGATCTTAGGCTCAGAACAAACTCCATGAACGCCAGCAGAACCGGAAACCTGAAATTGAGACACAGTTTTACGGAGATCTGCTACCTCCAGCGAAAGACCTTGCATGCGGTCAATCAAGGCTGAAACCGGATCCATGCTTAAGACGGTTATGGCGGTTTATAATGTCACGGATGATGTTGCAGAAAGCTGGAACTTATAAACATCCGACTGGCTTGCTCCCAAACTAAGGAGCATATGGGTGAGCCCTATAAAACCCCAAGAGCTCTCCCTGACTGCTATGCCCATGCAAGGGTCTCTATGGTAGACGATTGCATGCCCACGTACCTAATACTGTGTGACACCTGAAAACCCTATAATAGTGAGAGGACACGACCACCGGCTCCCTGCACTTAATACGGACAGAGTCAGGGTCACCTAGAATCAAGCCAGCAAGGAAACACATATAAAGGAAAAATACTTATCTGAGGAAGCAGCAGCAGCAGCCTCCAGCAGTGAACACCTCATCCAGGAAGTAGTATAAACCACAAAGTGAGGCAGTATGGGAGGGAATATAAAGGGAGACAATTAGTCTAAATAGGTGACACCTGGGAGAAGGAAAGGAGATGACAAAGTGAAACCAAAACAAAGAACGTCATGCAAGGGGTAGAGAAGAACGTATGCCAGACCTTCTCACAGAACTGGCGGTGACACTGAGTTAATATACTTCTGAGTATGTAGCCCACTTCAGCTCTGGGCTGAAGACTGTCTGAGAGCTAAAGACTGCAGACTCAGACTGAACTGGAATCCCACTCTAGACTGACTAACTAGGCCTGAGGTGGCCTATATATATATGGGAGGTGTTGTCTCCCCCTAGTGGTAGGCTCAGTGTAATGCAATCTAATACACCTGTAGGCAGGGATTATGCATAAAGATGCATTGCAGCACGAAACAAGTTTTATAAGGCATACAAAGCAATACACAACAACTTTGCAGTACCCACGAGCGTAGTGGGACACTGCACTAGGCCTTGTACAAAAAAATCTAAATCAGGGATGCTCAACCTACGTTCCCCCAGCTGTTGCAAAACTGCAAGTCCCATCATTCCCAGACAGCCTACAGCTATCAGCCTACAGAAGGGCATGGTGGGAATAGCGGTTTTACAACAACTGGAGGTCCGCAGGTTGAGCATCCCTGATCTAGAAATCGCAGTGAGTGTCCATGTCCTGGAGCAGCATAGAAAATGTTCAAATGAGCATCCAAAATTTACTGTAACTCAAATGTACACTATCTATGCTGTTCCAGGACAGATGGCACACTAAAATACGGACCTTATATCTGAATATACTCAAAAATGACACATTACGAATTAAAATTTATATACTCGCTAATTTTGGCCCTTTTGGCAATGTTTGCCGATTCTCAGGAAGATGGCAGCAATTCTTGCGCAATTTCTCCCCAATTACGGTCCTTCAGCACGCGGTCGTGGTAGTCGTCCTTCCTAGTATAACACAAGGAAGGGCGCTCCTGGATCAAGATGATCAGTTTCTCTACTTCATAGGCCATTTTTGTCTATTTGAAGACTACACAGCACACAGGACACAGCTTTCCTTGGTACTGAAAGCACATGTCACAAGGGGCAGGCCTTATTTTTTTTCAATTTCCTGTAAACGGATCCGCAAATTTGCGGATGACATGCGGAACACATTGCTGCATTCCGCATGTCTTCCGCATTTTTTGCGGAACCATTGACTACAATGGGACCACGGAACGGATATGCGGACAAATAGTAGGACAAGGTATTTTTTTTTTTTCGGATTCGAATGAACGGAACCCACGGAACAGAATGATGGATCCGCATTACGTTCCGCAATTTTGCGGAACGGATGCGGAATACAACGGACGTGTGAATGGACCCTTACTTAACACCCCTCATATCAAAACGATTGACACAAAATACAGTACAGAATTCATTTTAATAATTATTATTGCAGTTTTCCACAAATTAATCCAATAAAGAAAAAAAAAGATTAAAAATTAAAGACCTCTGCCGCACATGTATGGTGGAAGTCCGTTCTTTAATCATGGTGCCTGATAAGAAGCTGAGCGGGCACTGTAGCTGCTCATTGTACACAGCAGACACCCAGAGGCAATGTCCGTGGTTGGTGATAATACTCATCTCAGACATTTAACCTTTCAGATACCATGATCGATTGCGACCACAGCACGTGAGTGGTCTTTCTCCAGGTGGGCTGCGCTTCCGGGGCCAGCATGGCTCCCACATGCCAAGATCAAGGGAGCCATTCAGTTTCTATGGCAGCCTTGGCCCTCTGAAGGATCCAAGGCCTGCCACAGCAATGCTTCTATGAATCCCTACCTGTGGCAGTAAATCTCCCATAGGCTGTAATGTTAAATTATTGCAGTCTATGGGAGAAGCGATCAGCCGATCGCATGTTCAAGTCCTACAAGGGGACTCAAAATAAGTGCAAAAAAGTTTTAAAAAATATATCAGGGATCTCAAGTCTCCCGGACGTTCAGGGAGTCTCCCGCTATTAGATAGCGGCTCCCTGACACCCGCATGTGAGACAATATATCCCGGAAAGGTTTACTGATAGCAGAGCAGAGAGATAAGAGAAGTGACAGGACACAGAGTTTAGATTACAGGTTGAATTAACCCTTTAGGGTAAAATTGGCTTCTCAAGGAGATATATATGTTAAAGGCATCCCTTCTTCTGTCTCATTCAGTAGCTATATAACTATTGAGAGAGATGCATTTTTTTTAAATACATTTACACAATTAACCCTCCATTTTAATTATATTATTTACCCCAGTGTTAAATTCACACCCCCTGGATGCTTGTTTTTTTCCTACAGTGGGGTAGATAATTACACACAGGGTTTTAAAGAATAAACTTCCTGACTCAGACCAAGAGCCGACTCAGCGACTCAGCGAGTGAATCAAAGCATCCGCGCATGCGCATTGCACAACCTGAGCTTCGGTTCACTTGCTTCTTGTCAGCTCAGCGAATGAACCGATTCATGTGAAAGATCCGAACTTCCCATTTCTAGTTTACTCGCAGTAAACCTTTCCGGCAACCTGTAGCAATGTCCCCTTCTCGGCACGTGCGCACAGTGCAAGAAGAAGCCGATGCCAGCAGTCCGCAATGGCGCATCAGGCTGAGCCTGTGCGCACGCGCGGGATCTCAAAGCAGGAGGGAGAGGGAGGGAAAGGCGGCACTAAGGAGTAGAAGGCGGCGCTGGGCACGAACGGCGATGCGTGCGGCCGGGCACCATGCATCCACAGACCTCCCCTGCTTGGGCACCTTAATTCAATGATTGACAGGTTAGTAAAACCTGTTTTTCCGCAGAATAAAGCCACAAATAGCCTTTATAAGGCCACCATAGAAATCAGAATGCTACCCTGGACATGAGCATATGTTTAGCTCACAGGGCTTATAGGTGGGGACAGAATCCCTTTAATCATATACAGAAATATGATCATTTGGGGCAGAGTAATGAGCCCAGTCCTCCACACCACAGAGCAAAGTGTGCAGATACTGCATATGTCTGGAAAATGTAATAAAAAGTTTGTGAAAGAAAAAAAAAGAAAACCTCCCTGAAATGAGTTTTTGCAGGTTGGGATGTCTGATATATAAACATTCATGTGATAAGGGAGTGATCCCCAATGGTGCTTAGCTGGTCTTATTTATATGGTAATAGATGACCCTAGGCTCCACTATGTATGTTATACTTTTTGGTTTTATAAATATTCTTTTTATTTTCCTTTCTGATACAATTAGCATCTGCCAATGAGATGCCATTGGTGGTATGCTGGGCTCCTTTTTAAACTATTGAATTAGGCATGCACAGTTCCTCAAACACTCAAAAATCACTTTATCCCATGAAAATTCATGAAGGGCCCAGACATTGAGTAGAAGATTTATGAAATTGGTGTAAAGTAGAACTGGCTTAGTTGTCCATAGCAACCAATCAGATTCCACCTTTCATTTCCCCAAGGAGCTGTGAAAAATAAAAGGTGAAATCTGATTGGTTGCTATGGGCATCTAAGCCAGTTCTACTTTACACCAGTTTGATAAATCTCCCCCTGAGTCTCCACTCAAATCAGGGGGCCTAGAGACATGCATGTCTCTACATAGGAATATGGGTATACATTTAATAGGCTGTAAATCATTCCTGTTAGGACCTATGTGTTAATAATTTTCATCATTACATTTGGTACATGATGGGTTTCGCACAAAGGCCAAACACTCCATACCTTACTGTATGTGTCCCCACTGAACAAGGCTCTCCTCTTCTGTAGACACAACATATCTTATATTAAGGGTGGAGGAAAGGGGGTCGGACCCAGTCACCAGGCCATTTAACCTGGTTTCTGGAAACCCCTGAACTCAATTGAGGTAATGGCAGCACCGGCTAGAAAACAATGGAACGCTTAGGCCCCCTGCTCACGAACATGTGCACCCCGTGATCGCGCTGCGGCCCGTAAAAAATGCGGGCCACAATGCACGAACACAGTCCGTTGAGCAGCCGCAGCGGATCGCGGACCCATTCACTTTAATAGGTTCGCGATCCAGGCGTTCCGCAAAAAGATAGGACATGTTCTATTTTTTTGCAGAATGGAAGTACGGGATGAAAACCCACGGAAGCACTCCGTAGTGCTTCCGTAGGGTTCCGTTCCGTGCTTCCGTTCCGCACCATTCCGCATCTCTGGATCAAGTGAATGGGTCCGCATCCGTGGTGCGGAATGCCCACGGAACGGCACCCATGTATTGCGGATCCGCAAATGTGGTCCGCAATATGGCAACGGGAAGCACACGTTCATGTGCAGGGGGCATTAACCTGCAGTTCCAGCATTTGCCTGCGACGTTCCACAGGACAAGACCCGTCTGAAGAAGCACAGCCTGCTGCATTGCTGCGTCATGGGACAGGGGAACAGGTGAGTATATAGTGGCATCCACCTGGGCACAGTAGAGGCTATAAAAAAAATAAAAAATATATATATATGTAGGTAAGGCTGCCGTGCAGCCTGTATTTGTGGGATGGGCAGAGGCCACGCCCCTTGGCTATATTAACCCCACGAAGTTCAAGGGACGGGACGTGCGGCCAGGTACCTGGTACTTCCGGTTCGCGTCTGGTTCCTGCACGTCCCGCTCGTTTTCGTCACGGTCTGGGTGAGTATCTGTTGGCGTTCGGCTCGTCTCGGGTGTCGTTCAGGTAAGCAGGGGGAATCTGATGCCGGCACGGCGGGTCCGGTCCTCACCCGGGGGGGGGGGGCAGCGCGCGGCTGGTCAAGTTACTTACCGCGGTACTGGGGCGGTGCAAGCACGTTGCGGGGTATACTGTGGCCCGGCAGGCTTCCATGAGGCAGGCCGGGCGGCGCAGGCTTTCATGCGGGCGGGCGTTCCGGGAGCAGCCGCGTGTGCCGGTTGCTAGGCACGCTCTGCGGCTCCGCCCCTGGTAACGCTCGCACCGTGTTAGGAACCCCCGCCAAATATATAGGAATAAGGATACTGTGCAGTATGTTTGCTTCATGTCTTCATACCACTACAATATACAACATTTGACTATTAGAGGCACGTCTGTAGGCGGCGGGAAATAGAATACAGAGGGTCACTGTAGAAAAGCAGCAGACAGGCCCCTCGCTCTCCATAGATCACCCCACTCCCTTATGTGTCTATCAATCTAGTAGTACTTGTGAGTTATGGAAGCATTATATTAATGCGTTACATGTAATCTATTAACTGTAGGAGGTTGCTTCACAAGTGATAGGGTCAAGTACCGGCTTCCTCCATGGCTGGAGCATCGCATATATACCGTCGGTAGATGTGAGTTGATCCACTATCCTGGATATACTATCTCGTGATCTATATCCTTGCTACACGTGTGATAGTTGTCAGGCACCAGCTGTTTCACCATGGCTGGGGTCACTCACATATACGGACGGTATATGTGTTGTGATTGTTCATTTCTTCTATGGTATTTACATATAGGTCGTTTCATAGTTCCTTGTTATGTGTGCCCACTGGTTCCATCAGGCACGTGGCTGATCACCATTGGGTCACATTGACAGAGGCGCATGCACGTCAGCACGTGCGCTTGGTTAAGCACGTGGCTGGTTCATGGAACTGTTCCCATTCACCTATTTGTTTTCTGTCCTTAAGTGCCATATTGAATATCTTACGGGTCTAGAGTCTTCTGCTTTTCCTGCTCTGGAAGCGGCTTGTTGGCTCTGCATACGGGAACAGCAGTGCCGGTGTTCTGTTAAAAAAAAAAAAAAAAATTATCTTTTTGTCTTGCGTCATCATATTGCAGTATCTTCTTCTGGTCGGCTATCTGACGCTCCACTCCGGTTCAAGGATTCTTGACTGGCAGTAGGTGGTACGTCCTGTCTTCTATACGGGTATGGTATGGGTCACAGGGGTTTGGCCGCAGGCACTTTCACACGTTCCATATGTAATGTCCGCCGCACCCATGGCATGTGGTTCCTCGTGGCACGGCCAGGTTGTCATACCTCTCTCTCTCTCTCTCTCCCTCGTTGCTCGTCTGCGGGACGTTCGGGCGCTATTCAATCAGCCACCCCGGTGGCTCATGATTCTGCCTAAAACTTCCAGGTTGTCACTTTGTCTATTGTAGTACGTCTGCTTGAAACGTTCAGGCATTGTTGCGTCCGCCGCTCCGGTGGCATGTGGTCCGGCCTTGAATCCCAGGTTGTCGTTTTGTTTATTGTGGTGCGTCTGCTTGAAGCGTTCAGGCAAAGTCTCGCCCGCCACTTCGTGGCACGGTGTCCTGGATTTCAGGGTGTCTCGTCATCTCATGTGGTACGTCCGCTTGAAGCGTTCAAGCAGTATTATGTTGTTCACTCCTGGAACGTCCAGGTTGCCATGCTCGTCTACTGTTGCACGTCTGCTTGAAACGTTCAGGCAAAGTATGTCTGCCACGCTGGTGGCTTGTGGTCCTGCCTGGAACGTCCAGGTTGTCATATTTATCTCCTGTTATACGTCTGCTTGAAACGTTCGGGCAAATATGACGTCCGTCACCCCGGTGACACGTGGTCCTGCCTGGTACGTCCAGGTTGTCTTACTTGTCTCGTGTTACACGTTTGTCTGAAGCGTTCAGGCAATGTCGCGTCAGCCGCCCCGGCGGCATGGTGTTCTGTCTAAGTACGTCCAAGGGGTCTTTCTTTCACCAAATTTGGCACACCTCCGCCATAGCAGCATGCTTGACCCTGCAGCACGCCCGGGGGGCACGTCATCCTGGTTATTGGCTATTCTGTCCTCATCATTATTGCCTAGAAACGTTTAGGCCATGTTTCTCGTTTACCCTTAGGGGCAGGTTGTACGGCCTAATGCAACCAGGTGGGTTATTCCCAGGGCATATAGATGTTCATTCTTGTTCTTGTTTATACGGCAGCACGTTGGGGTCTCGGTGCCTTCGGTTTCCCATAAACAAGGCCTCCACCTCGGTCGGTGGTACGGGCCTCTAGTACGGTATCGTTATCATTTTCATCAAATTCTATTACCAGGTGAGTATCAATTCAGGTCCGTCTGGTCGGCCATAATCTAGGGGCGGTCTTTCTTTCTTTCATTTCTACATCATGGTTACTCAGTATTCTTGCTAGGGCTATCAGCGCACCGTTCTGATTCTGCTCTTCCGATTAAACATAGCTGCTTCTTTTCAGGCTTAAGTTTCTTTCCTCGGTGGGGGTTACACAGACTGTTCCCCTTTACTTCTGGTTCGCATTTACGCAGATGGATCTCCCGCCCCAGTGAACCTAATAGCTCCCTAGCGGACAGTGGGCCGATAGGGGTAAGTTCCTACTATGTTTCACAGTTGTTCATTCGTTTGTCACGACAAGGGTCTTTTCTTAGCGAACTGCAATGCCTCTGGCTCTTGTTTTTCTCCCTTCTGTTTCAATTTCACGGTTGGTTAATGTTTCATTCATGTAAGTGGTTCGGTTCACTAATGTCTATGCATTTGCCTTAGGTCGGGCTCACGATTAGTTACTTCACATCACGGTAAGGTCTTCCAGGTCAATCCCTTGGCTTCGGGGGGCCTCAGGGCTTCGGGGGCCCGGTGACCATTCTTCATGTTGTTCGTTAGGGGGCAATATGGTTGTAGGCTGGTTAGCGTCCTAGGTCATTGTCGGAGAGGATCATGGTTATGCGAGTCCCCAAGTCATACTGGTGCTGCATAGTGGTTGTGAATAAATTAAGAGGAATAAGCCGCCATATGTCTCCACCATTAGAGTCTCTCACGCTTGGCTTTGCCATTAGAGTCTCTCACGCATGGCTTCTCCCTTTTAGTGTTACATATGACTCCGCCATTAGAGTCTCTCACGCATGGCTTTGCCATTAGAGTCTCTCACGCATGGCTTCTCCCTTTTAGTGTTACATATTACTCCGCCATTAGAGTCTCTCACGCATGGCTTTGCCATTAGAGTCTCGCACGCATGGCTTCTCCCTTTTTAGTGGTACTTATGACTCCGCCATTAGAGTCTCTCACGTATGGCTTCTCCCTTTTAGTGTTACATATGACTCTGCCATTAAAGTCTCTCACGTATGGCTTCTCCCTTTTAGTGTTACATATGACTCCGCCATTAGATTCTCTCACGCATGGCTGTGCCATTTGAGTCTCTCACGTATGGCTTACCCCCTTCAGGGCCACATATGACTCCGCCATTGGAGTCTCACGCATGCCTTCTCCGTTTTAGTCTTTCACGTATGACTCTGCCATTAGTCTCTCATGCATGGCTTCTCCAGTCTAGTGTTGCACATATGACTCCGCCATTAGTCTCTCACGCACGGCTTCTCCCCTGTTGGTGTTACACATATGAATCCGCCTTTAGCCTCTCTCGCAGGGCTTCTCCCTTTTAGGGTTGCGCATGTCTCTGCCATTAGAGTCTCACGCATGGCTTCTCCATTGAGTCTTACACGTATGACTCCGCCGTTAGTCTCCCACGCGTGGCTTTTTCGTTTAGTGTTGCACATATGTCTCCACCATTAGTCTCTCACGCATGGCTTCTCCCTTTTAGGGTTACACATGTGTTTTGCCATTAGAGTCTCTCACGCAGGGCTCCGCCACTTGAGTCTCACGTATGGCTTCTCCGTTTTAATAAAAAAAAATAAAAAAATAAAAAATAAAAAATCACACACAACAACGCCAGTCGAGGCCGGCTGCGTGGTCCCACAACAAGTAAGTTCCATGTCTTTTCTGTCCTCAGACCCGCTCGCATGGCTCGGTCATCTGTGGCTCGCAATACAATTTTCTTGGGGTAGCTCGCACGTGTGACTTGTGCCATTAGAGTCTCACTCATGTTATTGTTTTCTCTGACTTTTATTTTCTAGGTTGTTGGGTCTTCATTGTGTTCATTATAAGCAGTCATCCCAAGCCTGCCTTTGCGGGCTTCGTCTTCTCCCAGGCATGCTTTCTTCAACTACAAGCTCGGGCTGAGGGTGTTGGTGTCCGGCCTAAGTCCTGGGTATCGGTCCATCTTCCAGTAGGAGGTACAGTAATAAGGCGCAAGTTTACGAAGTCTGTCGTGTCTTCTGACACGGCAGGGCCTATCACGATTACAGGCGCAGCGTACATAGTTGATCACGACCTTAAGCATTTTTCTGTCAAATGCAGGTATTGGGGTACGTTCTGTCCTTATTACAGGCACATTAGCTCGTTAATCGTAATAGCCATGTATTCCTGTGGATGGTTTCCCAGGCCTGGTGGGTTTACACTTCACTGAATTTACTACTACGGTAAGACGGCAGGCACCATGTTCTGACTTTTTGGCCCTTAATAGGAAGTGTGGCCTGGGGAATAAGTAGAGGTAAGTATTTTGCCACCAGGAACAGTTGGTGCCCGATTGGGGCCCTGGGCGGATGGTGGGGGTTCATCGGGGTCGGGGGTCTCGGGCTGCGGCCCTCCGGCCATTGCGGGGCTGCGGCTCCCGCGGTGCCCGGACAGCCTGCAGGTATCAGCCTGCAGCAGGGAGTTGTGGGGGTTGTGGTTGCGTTGGCTGGGGGGGGGGCGCGGTTTGGGTTGCCTGATCTAGGCACTTCCAACAGATTTACCATTGTTTGTTTCAATCTGCAGCTCTCAGGATTCAGACCTTCTCGTAATATGGTCATTTGTTAGTCAACATAGGAATGAATCATTCCTGGTTCCAGACACTTTTTCAATTGCATCAGCATTTAACCATCTCCAAGTACGATGTGGCGGTACACAGGACAAGGAGGTAAGGCAGATGGAAGTCACTGGGATGTAGACGGTATATTCCACACCTCCATCGTGAAGGGTCTTTTCGTTCAAAAACGGGTGTTGCAACGGTATGTATATATTTACTCCAAACAGGGTCTGCTCCACTCCTTTTGTGTTGGAGCGGCATCTAGGCACCGTATGCCTCCTCAGGTTATCAGGTGCATGGGACGTTGGAGGTAGTCGTGTTTTTTTTCAGATATGTTCCAAATCCTCAATCAGAGATCCGTGATGCTTTCGGTTCACTTGCCCTGTAACGGTGCAATAAGTGTTTGACGGTATGGTTGGGTCTCCTTTTTGGCCCCTTTTAGGCCTATCCTCACTATGGGCTCCCGGCATTTCCCAGCCAGAGGTTAGCTCTAGTTCCTACGTCCAGGGGCCGTCGCCCTGACCACAAGTAGGTAAGGCTGCCGTGCAGCCTGTATTTGTGGGAGGGGCAGAGGCCACGCCCCTTGGCTATATTAACCCCACGAAGTTCAAGGGACGGGACGTGCGGCCAGGTACCCCTCCCTCCCTTCCCTTTTTCTTAGCTCTTCCTTAAGGATAGGCCCCCTTTTAGGCCTATCCTCACTACGGGCTCCCGGCATTTCCCAGCCAGAGGTTAGCTCTAGTTCCTACGTCCAGGGGCCGTCGCCCTGACCACAAATATATATATATATATTAAACACAAAGGGGGCACAGCAGAGGCACTACATATAAAGAGATAAAGAAAGGCGCAGTAGAGGCAATAAATATAAAGAGGGGCACAGCAGAGACATTATATATAAAAGGGGGCACGGCAGAGGCTCTAAATATAAAGGGGCACAGCAGAGACATTATATATAATAGGGGGAACGGCAGAGGCTCTAAATATAAAGGGGGCACAGCAGAGGCAATATATATTAAGTGGGCATAACAGAGGCACTATACAGGTGAAACTCGAAAAATTTGAATATCGTGCAAAGTTCATTTATTTCAGTAATGCAACTTAAAAGGTGAAACAAATATATGTGATAGACTCATTACATGCAAAGCGAGATATTTCAAACCTGTATTTGGTATAATTTAGATGATTACGGCTTACAGTTTATGAAACCCCAAAGTCACAATTTAGAGTTACCCTTTGCTCAGGGGGTATGGATTAATTAGCTGACTAGAGTGTGACACTTTGAGCCTAGAATATTGAACCTTTTCACAAAATTCTAATTTTAAGCTGCATTAATGCAATTCCTTTTCATTTGCATTTCTGAAATAAATGGACTTTTGCACGATATTCAAATTTTTTGAATTTCACCTGTATATACAAAAGAAAGCCACAGAAGAGGCACTGTATACTGTATACAAGGGCACAGAAGAGACACTACATGTACAAGGGCAAAGAAGAGGCACTATATATAAGGGTACAGAAGAGACACTATTTATAAAAGGGGCACGGAGAGAGGCACCGTGTATATAAGGAGCATGGGGAGAAGGTATATTCATATAAGGCCTCTTGCCCACGACCGTATGCCCTCCGAGATATACGGTCCATGAGCGGGCCATATTTCCATCAGTTAGGCATTCATGCACACAACTGTAGCTCTTGTCTGTGACTCTAATATAAACAGTGCCTCTTCCATGCCCTTTAGGCCTCTTGCCCACGACCGTGATCCGTCCGAGATATACGGTCCGTGAGCGGGCCATATGTCCCAGAGCGGCATTGATCGTGCGCACGGGAGCGCACAGCATGATAGATTACAATGATGCTCTGGACATCGGGCCGCCCACGGGGCTATTGTCCCGCACTCATATGATCATATAATCTATCATGTAATCTATCATGCTGTGCACTCCCGTGCGCACGGTCAATGCCGCTCTGGGACATATGGCCCGCTCACGGACCGTATATCTCGGAGGGCATACGGTCGTGGGCAAGAGGCCTAAAGGGCATGGAACAGGCACTGTTTATATTAGAGTCACAGACAAGAGCTACGGTTGTGTGCATGAGGCCTAACTGATGGAAATAACTGACCAAATAACTGAAGTGTGAACTTGGCCTTAATTAAATGATACAGATTAACAATCTGTACCCCGGGTCAAGTTGCGCTGCAGATTTGTTTTTGCAGCTTGTGGATGAGATTTCTTAGAATGCCATCCACATTGGTGCTAACTGTACAAAGCTGTGGATTTGCTGTACTCAAATCTGTAACATATCCATCCCGAGTGGACATACCCTTATGTTTATAGTCTCTTCATGTGGGGTATAGTGGTTTATTTCAGCTCCTTCAAGCTCCAAGGCCCACCTGAGACTGCACTCTCTCTAGTTACACCCCTTGGACACTAGATGTCCTCAGTAGCATATATTTGTTCAGTTGAATTGACTTCAATGGCTGAAAGCACTTCATACTTTGTGTGTGTTTCACATCACCATTTCATTTTCCGTTCTTATGATCCGTCAGAAAAACAGAAAATAAAAAAACAACAAAAAACGGGTCCTGTATTTTAAGCATCTTGTTGCTCAGTTATGCACATTTTGCATCCATTTTAGCCATTTCCATCTGAGATCCGTTATTTTAAACGGAAAAAAATACCTTGTGTAGGACTGTTTTCCATCTAAAAAAAAATCTTTTTTTTTTTTTTTTACAAGATCCTGTTTTTTTTTCTCCTGTTCTTATGACGGCTCAGAAGAATGGAAAAGGTTAAGGTGATCTGAACTCTCCCTAAGCCAGTTTTGATAAATCTCCCTTAGAGTCTCTTAGAAACCATCAGTGAAAAATGGACCACACACGGACGCTGCCCGTGTTCTGTAATTCTGACCTATTGATTTGAACGGACTCTGCATGAAAAATGGATGAAGATAGAACATGCTGTGATTTCTCCAAAAAGAACAGCTGGTTAGTGAAAAAGCTAATTCGACCTCTCACAGGCCAAAAATGGGTGGTACTGGGCTTGTATAAGCCCCAACACAAGTAGGTGTTCCTGAGTGGGTTTAGGCATTCCCAGGGTGGAGCTTATATGTCCCGATTGGACCATTGTGGAGACAAGAATATGCGATCAGTGTCTGTTCTGAACATCCCTCTCTAATATATTTCTTTCTTATTTTATTTTTTTCTAAAACATGTCATCTGTTATATGTGAATACGATTCTGAAACTGCAAAGGTTGAGGATCCTGTGAAGTCACAAAGTGTCCACTAGATGTCAGGGTTTAGTAAAGAACACTAACATGGCTGCTACAGGCCCTGATGGCAAGGTACATGATTACTATGTGTGTGCTAGGTGAGGGGCCTTAATCCCATACTGACCAGCCTGTTTTGGGTCTTAGTGGCCAAGCAATTTTTTTTTTTTTATTGTCACATTACAGGAGCTATAATTTTTTTTATTTTTCCATCGATGTAGTCGCATGAGTTGTAGTTTTTTATAGCACCATTTTGGGGTACACATAACTTACTTATTAACGTTTATTAACTTTTTTTGGGGAGGATGGGGAAAAAAACAGCAATATCGCTACTGAGTTTTTACATTATAAATTTGCGACGTTCATTTTTCGACATAAATAACATAACTTTATTCTCTTGATCAGCACGTTTACAGCGATGCAAAATATATATAGGGGTCATTTATTATAATAAAGCCCCTGCACTGGTGGTGGATCGCTGAAGTTATGAAGAGGCGCCGGCCTCTACATAACTTCGGCGCATCCAGAGCGTCTTCTAAATGTAAGACAGCTTCCTAGCTGTCTTACATTTAGATCATTTTCTACACCTAAAACAGGCGTAGAAAATGATGAATGAGACGGGCCTCCTGGCCCATCCCCTTCCCCACTGACACCACGCCCACTTTTTTAGACCTGGCATGAGCGGGGAAACGTCGAAGATTGCGGCGCAACTAAGAGCCTGATATAGGCGTATTTCAGTATAATAAATGACCCCCATAGTTTTTTTTTCACATTTTACTACTTTTGCACAATGAAAACCCATTTAAAAAAAAAATATAAGAAAATGTTTTTGCATTGCCACATCCCCATTTCTATTTTTTGTTCTACAGAGCTTAGTGGGGTCTTGATGTTTGCGGGATTACTTGTAGTTTTCATTGGTATCATTTTGGGGTACATAACACTTTTTGATAGCTTCTTATTGTTATTTTTTTATAGTGAATAAGCAAAAAGCAGCAACTTTGGCACAGTTTTTTATGGCGCTCACCGTATGGGATAAATTACATGATAATTGTGTAGCGCAGGTTGTTGTGATACCCAATATGTGGTAGGCATTTTATTTTTGTTGTTTGAAAAGCATCTTTTCAGTATTTTTTAACTTAGAGATTTTTTTTGTTTAATATTTAAACTTTTTTTTTTTTTTAACTATTTACTAGTCCCACAAGAAGACTCTCACAGGCTTATACAGCACAGTGTATTATACTATCAGAGCTATACTGACAAGCACCAACAGGATGCGCCAGAGGGCAGCCTGATACGGATATACTGCAGGCAGGCCTGGGGCCTTCATTAGGCAACCTGCAATCTCATTCATGGGGTACTGGTAGGGGACAGAGGGAGCCCTCTCCCTCTAAACCATAGATGCTGCTATTGACCACAGAAGATAAGGGGTTAAATGGCCCAGATAGGTTTGCATTGTCTAGTGTCTTCCTCACTAATGTGTGTTCTTTGGTGAACAAGCTGGATGAACTGAGGGCCTGGATCCTTACGCAGAGAAGACTTATGGATAGCAATCTGATACGCGCTATGGAGATATAGCTAAGCAGCGATGTTCCTGATGGCATGGTGGAGTTGGAGCTGCGCACTGTTTTCAGGGCCAATAGATCGGTTGTAACTTGCAGTGGTGGGTTGGGGATTTATGTGATTAATGCATGGTGCACAGATGCTGTCTCTTTTGGTGCCCATTACTCTTACCTGTTCGGTCTCCAGCAGCACAATCCTCAGCACGCCCGCACCTGGAGAGACGTGCTGCTGAACCATGCCCCCTGGTGACGTGGCAGCATCCTTAGCGACAGGATGCAATGCTCTGTTTCTCCATGCAGCGGGTGTGTGCTGAGGGAGATTAGCAGTGGGCTGATTGCTCAGCTGCTCTATAACTGTGTGCTAATGTTTCTGACTAATGGAGAGCCATGAAATTCGACAAATGGATCAATCGGCACTCCATAATATTAATTGGCGGTGCACGTGTCCAGGACCGGCGTTCCACACGTCCCTGTCGATGTTTTGTATAAACTCTTGATTCATTTATTTGTATGTTTCTGTGGTTACGGAACGTCACTTCCGCTGACGTGGTAAACGGCGGTCTATTTAAATGCACTAACTTTGTATTCACATTTACTGGTTTGACAAAGACTCATGTAGAGTCAAAACGCGTCACCTGATCTATTATTGGTCCTCCATGTGAAACAATAAAAGAACATTGCATTGATATCAGCAAGTGCCGGTCCTTCCTAATGGAGAGCCATGTCATGGACCTATCAGGTTTTGATCCAGGGACTTGGTGCTCTATTTAAACCACTTCCTGGCCATACACCAGCCAGTGATAGGCCCTGACTCACTAGCTGTGTTCTTGGTTCCTTGTTCCTGTGCTTATTGGATTGCTCGTTCCTCTGACCCCAGCTTGTCTTCTGACCACTCTCTGTCTCTCATTTGGTACTGCATAGCTTATCTGGTTCTGACCCATTTACGTAAGACTCTGGTATTGTGTTTGTCCGTCTCTGCACTCAAATAGTCTATGGACTATTGACCAGTTGTGGTTTAGCTATCTAGGGCTTGCACTGCAAGTAGGTAGGGAAAGTGGGCTGGGTTCTAGCCTTAGGGCTCACTGTCCTTGTCTGTCCCTACCTACAGTTGTAACAGTCTGGATTCATATTGAGAGTAAGCGATATGCAATTGACTGGGGTCTTTATGGATATTTTTTATTTATCTTTGGCCCAGGCTATTGTTCCTACCAGTTTTAAGACTGCTACTATTGTGCCCATGCCAAAGTCGTCATCTGCTTCACCATTTAATGATTACCTGCATTAACCTCCATTGTTTCTAAGTGTTTTGAAAGATTAATTCTTCTTCACTTGAAATCCTGTTTGCCGGCCACATTAGACCCATATCAATTTGCTTATCAATTAAATAGGTCAAAAGAAGATGCCATATCCACTGCGCTTCACATGGTATTGACTCATCTGGATTATCAGAATACAAACGTTAGTATTCTGACTCCGATTGTTGTAATAGCGATTTATCTCTAGTGAGACCTCTATGCTTGGCCTGTATAGGCAGATATAATCACTGCGGACAATCCTTATCAGATAGCTTGAACTCACCAACACAGAGTTTATCCGTGTAAGTTGCTTTATTCTGTAAGCCAGATAACAGAGTATAGCAGAACAGATGGATTCCGGTATTGTGCGGTCAAAAGATGATACTTTCATAAGTGTACATGAGAATACATGTGTACCTGTGCATATGTCTGGAGGAGAATGAAGATATAGGAAGTGAAGTACAAAGAAGAAGGGGTGGAGCAATGAAAAGAAATGAGTCGCAGATATGAAGAACGAGAAAAACAAGTGCATTACCAAAACCGGCCACTAGATGGGAGCATATAACCAATATAGAATATATGAATGGTTCAATGAATTAAACTATATAGATTTAACTGCGTAGCAGCACACTCCCCGTCTGGCATTGAAAATGTCACTATTTAAACCATAACGGTAGTTATATAATTGCAAATAAGCAACAGTGCTATTTGCTGATGTCCGAGGACCTGAAAAACATAAAGAGAACAGGCATATAATGCAACAACTAAAATGTAAGGCTTCAAATGTAACAAGTAAAGTTCAAACACTTCATGCTTGAAGTTTCAGGCAGGATTCAGCAGCCTAGGCAAATAAGTTCATTCTCCAAAAGGCAAGAGCAGAACAAGTTCTGTGATAGGCCTGATGAAAGTCTTTACAGTCCCTTGTCTTGCGATAGACGTATAAGCTTTATCCACTTGGAAAAACGTTCAAAGCGTTGACAGCCCAAGACGAGTTTTTGTTCAGTTCTGGTGGCGAGGGTTGTAACTTCAGGACGAATCTCTGGATCCTTGTCAGGTTCTAGAAGACCGAAGACGTCAGCTGTGGTCTCTTCTGTGTGATCCATCAGGAATTCAGGACCTGTTAACCAGGAAGAATTTGCAAATACACTTGCAGACACTGGCCTAGTAGCATGATCTGCAGGATTAATTTCAGATGGGACATAATGCCATTGTTCTGGTTTAGATGATTTCCTGATTCTTTCTACTTGGTTGCTGACGTAGACATAGAAATGTTTAGTCTGGTTGTATATGTAGCCCAGAACAACCTTACTGTCTGTGTAGAATTTAGTGTCATCTATCTGAATGTCTAGCTCGCGTAATATGAAATCTGCGATTTCTACAGCTAGCACAGTCCCACAAAGTTCAAGCCTAGGAATTGTGTGCTCAGGCTTAGGTGCTAACTTAGCTTTCCCAAACAGAAACCCTATGTGGGTTTGATTTGAAGAGTCTTTAACCTTGAGGTAGGCAACAGCCACTATGGCCTCAGTAGATGCGTCTGAGAAGATGTGAAGCTCTTTTCTCCGGCTTGTAGCAAGGGAAGCTGAGGTGTAGCAGCATGGTATATGGATTCCATCTAAGGCGTGTAGAGATTGCTTCCAGGACTCCCACCTTGAAAGCTTGTCAGATGGCAGTGGATCATCCCAATCTTTAATAGACTCTGAGAGCTGTCTAAGTAAGGCTTTACCTTGTATGGTGATGCGAGCCACAAATCCCATTGGATCGTATATGCTGTTTACCACTAACAAAACACCACTCTTGGTAAATGGCTTGTCTGTAGAGCTGACTTGAAAGCTGAAAGTGTCCTTTAGTAAGTCCCACTGTAGGCCCAGACTTCTCTGTATAGGTGGCATGTCCATTCCCAGATTTAAGTCCTTAAACCCTGTGGCATGATCACCAGGTTGAAAAGCTTTCATAACAGCAACACTATTTGAGGCAATTTTGTGTAGTCTGAGGTTAGCCTCAGAAAGTATACCTTGTGTCCTTTGGAGCAGGTCTATGGCTTCTTCGTCTGTAGGTAAAGACTTAAGTCCATCATCAACATAAAAGTCTCTCTCAACGAAGTGTCGAGCATCCGCACCATACTCCTTTTTTCCATCAATGGCAGTCCTTTGTAAACCGTATGTTGCAACAGCGGGTGAGGGACTATTTCTGAAAACATGTACCTTCATGCGGTATTCAATAATCTCATTGTTCATGTTGTTGTCACGGTGCCACAGAAACCTTAGGAAGTTCCTATGGTCTTCGCGTACAATGAAGCAATGAAACATCTGTTCAATATCAGCAGTTATGGCAACTGGTTCTCTTCTAAATCTCATAAGTACGCCTACAAGGTTGTTGGTTAGATTTGGGCCAGTGAGAACATTGTTTAGGGCTACACCTTGATGCTTGGCACTGGAGTCAAATACTATCCTGATTTGTTTTGGCTTACGTGGATGATACACTCCGAAGAAAGGCAAATACCAGCACTCATCGTGTCTTTGAAGTGGTGGCGCTGGTTTGGCGTGATCATTGTCAAAGATCCTTTTCATAAAGGCGATGAAATGGTCCTTCATTTCAGGCCTGTTCGTTGAAGTGAGTTGAATCTGGATAAAGCTTGTTAACGATTGATTGGGAGTTTGGCCCTTGTAGCACGAAGAGGTAATGGTGCAACCCAGCTGTTAGACTCATCCAGAAAGAATTCCTTATCCATTATTTTGATGAATTCTCTGTCTTCAACTGACGAGGTTATTTTGTTGTCCTCACTTGTAGTACAAAACACTGTGGTACCTAGGTTGTAATCACAAAGGACAGGAGTAACATCAGGTACTTGAATGATGTCAAGAAGCTTCTCCTTTACTTCATAATGGTGAGGGCACTGTTTGAAGTGTGATGCTTGTCCGTTTCCCAACACGTAAGTCTTGAAGGAGTGGATCTCATATGGCATACACATCCTGTCCAAGCATACATCGCCCACTATTACCCAGCCTAAGTCAAGTCTTTGTGCATAAGGGGCGTTGTCAGGCCCATCGCACTGATCGCGTACTTTATGTACTCTGAGAATGTCCCTTCCTAACAGGACTAAGATTTCAGCACTCTTGTCCATTGCAGGAATCTCATCAACAAGGTGCCTTAAATGAGGATGTTGATGCGCAGCTTCTGGAGTGGGAATCTCTTCCCTTTTGTCTGGTATCTGGTCGCACTCGACTAACGTTGATAGGGGTATGCCCTCTTCCTCATTGATATGAGAGACCATGAACCCGTCAACCCTTCTGCCGAAGGTCTCTACAGGAGCATAACAGGTTTTGAGAGTATATGGTGTTGCGTGACCCTCTATGCCAAAGATCTCAAAGAATTTAGACTTAACCAGGGATCTGTTGCTCTGTTCATCTATTATGGCATACATCCTAGCAGCTTTCTCAGGATGACTCTTTGGAAATATCTTGACTAGGCATATCTTGGCACAGCATTTGTGGTCCTTGCCTTCTCCACAGACTTCTGTACATGAAGAAGAGACATTGGGCCAGATTTATCATTAGCTCAGGTCAGAATAATGGAGTGAAAAAGTCCCAAAAAAGTCCCAAACGCTAAAACTGCGCACAAATTTGCGACTTTTTTCTGCTCTGCACTATGCTCGCCAGTTTTCTGAAAGTGGGCGTGTTTTCTTATGTAAATGAATCTCTAGACAGATTTACTATTGGGACTATTTAAAAAAGTCGCAAAAAAGTCGCAAAAAAGTCCCAATTTCACTCCAGTGAGGACCATGCTTATCTTATGAGACTTTTTAATAGAACATGCGACTTTTTCATAAAAACGTGCGACTTTTTCGTAAAGATGTGCGACTTTTGTAAAGCTGCTTACTGACGGATAAACTGCTATCGTCAAACCACATTTATTACAGTCTTAAAGGGCCGATCATAAATCTGACTTGGCTAAAACTGACTTTAGCCATATGTGAAAGTGGAGTGAGCTGTCAGAGTAATGATAAATCTGGCCCATTATCTTTGGTTGGAGCATGACCTTGTTGCTCCCCGCCATGATTTGAGATGGGAGTGGAGGTAGGAAGCTGCTGTGGGTTGTCTGGAAGTGGAGTAGAATGCATGACTGTAACATGTCTGTCGCTACCGCATTCTATGCACTTGATGACAACTTTACAGTCTTGTAAAGACTGTAGCACAGAAACACAGCACTTGTAGCATATGCCAAGTTTCCGGAGAATCTCCCTGCACTCTTGTAAAGGCTTTGCCCTAAGCCCACAACATTTCTTAAAAGGGTGAGGCTTTTTGTGAATAGGACACTGACGATTAGGGTCTTTATCTCTGTCATCCACAACGCCCTGATCAGTAGGTGAGGTTGCGAAGTGTGAGATGTCTGTTTTTTTTATCCTTGATGATGGTGAGGATGAAGCAGGCCGGTTGGGTTCACTGAAGTTGAAGCTGGGATCGTTTCTCATCCAGGCTTGATCACTAATGAACCTGCAGAAGTATGAGAATGGAGGAAAGGATACATTATAGTCTCTTTTATATCTTGAGCCCTGTTATGCCCATTTCTCTTGTAGGCCGTATGGCAGTTTAGACACCACTGGGTTGACACCATGAGTGGTGTCCAGGAAGCACCATCCCATTATGGGTGTCAGGTCCGAGCATTCCTAGATGAACAGTTTCCGGGAAAGTGGATTGGTCATCGTGGGCCAGTTGAATGGCCCCCAAGGTCTCCCGATCTGAGCCCCTTAGACTTTTATCTTTGGGGTCATCTGAAGGCAATTGTCTATGCTGTGAAGATACGAGATGTGCAGCACCTGAAACTACAGATACTGGAAGCCTGTGCTAGCATTTCTCCTGCTGTGTTGCTATCAGTGTGTGAAGAGTGGGAGAAGAGGGTTGCATTGACAATCCAACACAATGGGCAGCACATTGAACACATTTTATAAGTGGTAAGAAACTTGTAAATAACTCATGAAAGAATAAAGTTACGTTAAAACCAAGCACACCATTGTTTTTCTTGTGAAATTCCCAATAAGTTTGATGTGTCACATGACCCTCTTCCTATTGAAAAAACAAAAGTTGGATTCAAAATGGCCGACTTCAAAATGGCCGCCATGGTCACCACCCATCTTGAAAAGTTTCCCCCCTCACATATACTAATGTGCCACAAACAGGAAGTTAATATCACCAACCATTCCCATTTTATTAAGGTGTATCCATATAAATGGCCCACCCTGTATATAGATTTAACTGCGTAGCAGCACAGTTAGAAAGTTATTCATTGATTTCAGTTCCGCATTCAATATGGTGATTACCTCCGAGCTGATTCCTAAGCTTAGTTATCTTGCTTGTAACACATCTATGTGTAGGTGGATTTTGGATTTCTTGACTGATAGAAGTCAGTCAGTTAAGTTAGATACGGTAATTTATTTTTCTTTGCCTATCAAACTAAATACTGGTATATTGCAACGCTGTGTATTCAGCTCTCTTTTGTATTCTTTGTTCACATATGATTGTGCTCCTATTCATGGCTGTAAAAACTGATCCATTACAATAATACAACCGCATGCATTCGTCATGAATGGATCCATTTGTATTATCTGTAACATAGCCAAGACGGATCCGTCATGAACTCCATTGTAAGTAAATAGAGACGGATACGTTTTCTATTGTGCCAGATTGTGTCAGAGAAAACGGATCCGTCCCCATTGACTTACATTGTGTGCCAGGACGGATACGTTTTCCCTGACACAATCTGGCACAATAGAAAACGTATCCATCTCCTATTTACTTACAATGGAGTTCATGACGGATCCGTCTTGGCTATGTTACAGATAATGCAACCGGATCCATTCATGACGGATGCATGCGGTTGTATTATTGTAACAGATCAGTTTTTGCAGATCCATGACAGATCCGCCCCAAAACGCGAGCGTGAAAGTAGCCTAAGGCTAATGATGAGTCGGCATACAGGGAGGAGGTACAGCATTGCGTGGTGTTATCAGAATAATTTACCACTTAACAGTAAGAAAACAAGAGAGATTGTTGTGGATTTTAGGAGATCTAGGAGTTGGGTACATGTTTTGATTTTTATTAATGGAGCAGTGGTGGAACAGGTGTCTTACTTTAAAAGGGTTGTCTCACTTCAGCAAATGGCATTTATCATGTAGACAAAGTTAATACAAGGCACTTGCTAATGTATTGTGATAGTCCGTATTGCTTCCTTTCCTGGCTTGATTAATTTTGTCAATCACATTATAGACGGCTCGTTTTCATTGTTATAACCACCATGCAATCCAACAGTGGTGGTCTCTGGTAACCGGAACCATAGGCTGGCCCTTTTTCCTATAGTATGCAAGCACGCCCACTGCTACTGGATTACAGGGTGGTCGTAACCATGGAAACGAACCGTGTATAATGTGATGGAAAAATTAGAGCAGCCAGCAAAGGAGACAATATGGACAATCACAATACATTAGTAAGTGCCTTATGTTAACTTTCTCTACATGGTAAATGCCATTTGCTGAAGTGAGACAACCCCTTTAAGGTGTTTGCGATAACTGGCAATGAATCTTTGACATCTCTTTGGAGGAATTTTGGCTCATTCTTCTTTGTAGAATTGTTTTAATTCATGCTCATTTTATATCAGGCAAGGAAAAGTATTGCTTACCACTGGATAGACGCTAAACCACCAACAATACAGGAATTAATAGATAGAGTGCATACTTTAGTAAAGTTGGAAAGATATGTTTATCAGAAGAGAGGTTCTATTAAAAAGTTTGAGGTAATATGGTTCTTATGGCTAAAATACTATAATATTATGTAGGAGTGTATCAATATGGTAAATCAATAACAACGTAAATATGACTAGTTAGTGAAGAAAGGAGGGATGACTGATAATTATATGTCCGATATGAGAAATATGGTCATAAGAGAACGGATAAAGTCATACTAGAGAAATGTGACTGAGATCAGTGTAGGGAAGCATATGGTTGATGAATGGTGTTGCGAGCCCTAACACGGACTTCATATGCTGGGCTCTACATGGTTTTTGGACTATAATGGGGAGGGGGAGAGGGGGGGGAGTAGGGACTGTTAATGTACTGTTACAGTTACACTCTGGCTTATACTTTGTTGCAACAATGTATTTAGGTTATTTAAGAAATGAAAGCCGGGTCATTTGGTACTTGCCCGATTTGAACAGTGATAACCCAGATTGCTATGCCATGGAGCCCATTCGGATAACGAAAGACTATGTGAAAGTAAAGAATTTGGCTCCATGGCGATTCTACTGTATTCGTGTAGTCTGAGTGCCATTTACCTAATAATATGCACTCAGACCAGAGCTATCTGGGGATGTCTATGTTTACTGTAATGGTTGTGACATTGTATGTTTGAGTAGTGATTTCTGTCCTGTTGTCCCCACATGTATAGTGGCGATTTCCCTTTGTCCTGAGAGATAATGGAATTACTCCTCGGTTGTCTCCAGGGTACGTGTCTATGTTTACTGCAAGGGTTGTGACATTATATGTTTGAATAGTGATTTCTGTCCTGTTGTCCCCACGTGTATGGTGGCGACCTCCCTTTGTCCTGAGAGATAATTGAATTACTCCTCGGTTGTCTCCGGGCAGAGAGGAGGAAACCAGGATGCATTGTGGGGATGTATTGTGTCTGTGTGTCCTGAATTGTTGTTTATCTGTCCTGTGTCACAGTCTTCCATCTAGTCCCCCTAGAGGAGTGTCCACCAGATGGGGACCTGCATAAATACGGGCGGGTAGCCCTCAGTAAAGAGAGATTCTGCTTCTTACCCTCAATTCGTGCTTTGACTTGTTTTGTAGAGCATCACTAATCACTAGCCCTTGTAAGAGCTCTCTGGATTTCATCTACACTTACAGGAGCATGGATGATTGCTAAAAGGAACCTAACATCGCTCTCTAGAATTCAGGGACAAGGACATCTAAGCGGTCCAACCCTCAGCCAGCCTGAAGCAACCGTAACAATTGGTGGCACAGCGGTTGGATGGTCCTTTATTTCCCAGGAGAGTAGCTGAACGGATGGAAAGTACTTATGACAAGCTGAAACGGGCTACCTTAAAAGATTTGTTGGAGAGCCGTGGAGGAATTGCCAGCAACCGGCCCAGGAGAGAGCTGATTGCGGAGTTAACCGAGCTGGACCGGAATTGTACCATGACAGAGGCATCATCACCCGGGGAGGATGAGGCCACCCGAATGGTAAAAGCCAGGATGCTGACGTACGGACCGAATATCTCAGAGGAGAGGATTGCCGCACTGTATGCTGAAGCAGCCAAAGAGATACAGGATCGGAGGGACTATGAGTACCGTATGTATACGACACCGCCCCCTGTTGTACCCACAGTAATGACAACTGTCCCCTCTAGTCCTGGGAAGAAAAAGATCCCTTATGCTGCGTTTAAACAATTTCAAGAGACTGAGGGGGGGATTGATGAATACCTGGCAGATTACGAAAGATTGTGTTCCCTACATCAAGTAACCACCGACGATTGGATTACATTGCTTACGGGTAAATTAACTGGTAGGGCTGCTGATGCCTTCCGGGATATGCCAGCTGAGGAAGTTACTCAATACATATGGATAAAAGAGGCATTGTTAAAAAGGTATGCTGTGACACCTGATACGTATCGCCGGCAGTTCAGAGAAATGGCCAAGAAACGCAGCGATACACACACAGAATGGGCCAACCGATTGCACCGAGCTGCTAATCATTGGATTACGGGGAGTCAAGCGGTAACCGCTGAGGAAGTGTTACAATTATTTCTGCTAGAACATTTTTACAAAGAATTGGAGCCAAAATTATTACTATGGTTGTTGGACAAGCAACCCACCACGCTCAAGACAGCTGCCGATCTCGCTGATGAATACGCAGATCGAGTACTACACAAACTTCCAAGCTCCAGACCCACTCCACCCACAGAACCACGGGATACTTACAGACCACCTCCTCGCAATGAATTTCGGGCTCTATTTTCCACCAGGCCCCACCAGGTACCAGAGACCAGTTAATACCAGTTTTGACAGAGCCAGAGGAACCTGTCACAACTGCCACGAACCAGGACATTATGCCAGGCAGTGTCCACTCAACACAGAACGCCCCTACTGAAACCGACCAAAGCCACAAACCACTGCTGTACGAGCTCGCCACCCTAGTGCCATGTGTGTGTCATCACCCTCTGCTCCAGAGGAATACCTAGGGCAACTTCATGAGGCCAACCCTATCTACGCAGCATCAGATGACAACCGTCAACACCACAGACAGCAGGTACAATTAGAAGGGCGGTCAGTGGAAGGACTACGTGATACTGGCGCCACCATCACGCTAGTTAAAGGCAGTCTTATTCCGGCTCACAAAAGGTCTGGGCAAACTGTGGCTGTATGAGTGGCAGGAGGAGCAGTATACCGGGTACCCACAGCCCGAGTACATTTGAATTGGGGTGCAGGGGAGGGTCAAGTGAATGTGGGCATCATGGACAATTTACCAGCGGAAGTTTTATTGGGCAATGACTTGGGGCCGATGACATCTGCCTATGCCCCCTCCTATGGTGCAACAGCCCATCCTGTAACCACCCGGTCGCAAGCCAGGACTGAGAGAGAACCTTCACCAGTGCGGGAGCCACAGGTAGGACAAACTCCTACCCTGACTTTCCCTCAGCCCCCAGTCCAATGGGATACTCCTAAGACATTTGAAGCTGAGACTAAGACTGACCTGACGCTACAGAAATATAGGGAGAAAGCTGAACAAGGCATAGGGGGGTTAGATAATGAAATGTTTGTTTGGGAACAGAATAAATTGTACAGATTAGCAGAGAAAAAGAGAAACCCAAAACGCCAGTTGGTAATTCTGTTAAAATACCGCAAGGAGATATTAAGAGTAGGGCATGACATTCCATTAGCAGGGCATCTAGGAATGACCCATACGTTACATAGGATCACCCACACCTTTTTCTGGCCGGGAGTACATAATGATGTGTGTACTCATTGTAGGACCTGTGATGTGTGTCAAAGGGTGGGAAAAAGGGGAGATCATCCAAAAGCTCACCTAGCCAATATGCCCATTATTGAAGAGCCGTTTAGTAGGGTGGCCATAGATTTAATAGGACCTCTCACCACCCCTAGCCCCTCGGGAAAGAAATTCTTACTGTAGTTGATTATGCCACCCGGTACCCAGAGGCAGTAGCGCTATCAAACATTCAGGCCGATACTGTAGCCAATGCCTTGGTACATATTTTTTCCCGTGTTGGGTTCCCCAGGGAAATCCTATCCGATAGAGGCACCCAGTTTACAGCAGAACTAACCCAACAGCTGTGGCGCGTGTGTAACATAAAATCTTTACTCAGTTCTCCCTAACATCGCCAAACAAACGGTTTGTGCGAGCGATTCAATGGAACGCTCAAGCAAGTGCTCAAGACCTTTACCAGTGAGTATAGGGATTAGGAGCAGTTCCTGCCACACCTCCTGTTCGCATATCGGGAGGTGCCTCAGGAATCCACGGGTTTCTCCCCGTTTGAACTACTTTATGGGAGAAAAGTGCGAGGACCATTGGACCTTATTAGGGAACACTGGGAGGGAGCCACTGAGAATGACCGGGTCCCTATCAGACCATATGTATTAGAGCTTAGGGACCGGATGGAACAACTAGCCAGATCTGTCCAAGCCAAGCTCCAGACCGCACAGAGACGCCAGAAAGTATGGTACGATAAGGGAGCCCGGCGCCGTATTATTTAAATAGGACAGAAAGTGATGGAACTTAAACCAGTTAGGCAGGACAAGTTACAAGCCTCTTGGCAGGGTCCTTATAAAGTCGTAGATAAAGTGTGTGACACTACCTATGTCATCGCCAGCTGTCACGATGAAAGGCTACGGAAAACTTTCCATATAAATATGCTCAAGGAGTACAATGAGAGACCTGAGGAAGTGACTGCAATATGTAGTCCAGCACATGAAGACCCTGATAATCTTCCCATACCTGATCTCTTAAATAGGAAACTGCACCCCGACATACTCAGCCAAGTGCAGATAGGAGAAAAGTTAAGTACCGTTGAGAAAGGCCAGTTAAGTGACATGCTATACCAAAAGAGGTTTACCTTTTCCCAAGACCCAGGGTATACACTCCTCACCACCCATCAGGTGGACACCCCAGGTCAGATGCCCCTTCGCCAGGTCCCTTATCCAATCCCTGAGGCAGTTAGAGACAGGATGAAAAAGGAAATATCTGAAATGATACGATTAGGAGTAATTGAGTCCTCCGACAGTCCCTGGGCTTCCCCAGTAGTGTTGATACCGAAAAAGGACGGTACCACTAGATTTTGCGTAGATTATAGAAAGCTAAATGACAAAATGGTTACTGATGCATACCCAATGCCCCGGATAGATGAGTTGCTCGATTGCATAGCCAGAGGGAATTACTTAACTACCATTGACCTCTGTAAAGGTTATTGGCAGATCCCTCTGGCCAAGGAGGCTGTCCCCAAGTCGGCCTTCGTCACCCTGTTTGGCTTGTACCAATTTAAGGTCATGCCATTCGGGATGAAGAATGCCCCAGCTAAGTTCCAGCGCTTGGTAGACAGACTCCTTGATGGCTTCCAGGATTTTGCTTGCGCATACCTGGATGACAAAGCGATTTACAGTGAGTCCTGGGAGGAACACTTAACTCAGGTAGGAACTGTTCTGGATCAGATCCGGGCCGCTGGCCTGACTCTGAAGCCAGAAAAATGCCATTTTGGGATGGCCGAAGTGCAGTACCTGGGACATAGAGTGGGATGCGGTAAACAACGCCCTAAACCAGCAAAAATAGAAGTGGTCGCTAACTGGCCAATCCCACTTACTAAGACACAGGTACTGCCATTTCTGGGCACTGCAGGGTATTACAGACGGTCTGTACCCGATTATAGCACCATTGCAAAACCCCTGACCGATTTGACAAAAAAGAACCTCACCAGACAAGTCCAATGGTCTCCTCACTGTGAAGAAGCCTTTCAAGCTCTGAAAAAGGCTCTTGTGAATGCTCCTATTTTGGCTGCCCCAGTTCCTAACAAATGCTTTATTGTCCACACAGACGCTTCCATGTTCGGGCTGGGGGCAGTTCTAAGCCAAGTCGAAGAGGACGGGGAAGGGGGGGGGGGAGCATCCTGTTGCCTACATCAGTAGAAAGCTCCTACCACGAGAGGTCAGTTATGCCGCGGTGGAAAAGGAGTGTTTGGCCCTGGTGTGGGCCCTAAAGAGACTAACCCCCTACTTATATGGTCAAGAATTAACACTCATCACAGACCATAATCCTCTCGTCTGGCTAAACTGTGTCTCTGCGGACATAGGCTCCAGCGCAATAACCGACCAGTCATTACAACCTTTAAATTTTACCATTCAATACTGACCAGGAAAACAAAACGGTAATGCCAATGGTTTGTCCCGGCAGACTGATATCAGCCCAGAGTAAAGTTGTTCTGGACAGCCTCAAGTTGCCCCGAAAAGGGGTCAAACCGTGTCTGCCAGAGTGTTCCACAAGGAGGGAGCTATGTTACAGTTACACTCTGTCTGATACTTTGTTGCAACAATGTATTTCGGTTATTTAAGACATGAAAGCCGGGTCATTTGGTACTTGCCCGATTTGAACAGTGATACCCCAGATTGCTATGCCATGGAGCCCATTCGGATATTGAAAGACTATGTGAAAGTAAAGACTTTGGCTCCATGTCGATTCTACTGTATTCGTGTAGTCTGAGTGCCATTTACCTAATAATATGCACTCAGACCGGAGCTATCTGGGGATGTGTTACATGTCTATGTTTACTGTAATGGTTGTGACATTATATGTTTGAGTAGTGATTTCTGTCCTGTTGTCCCCACATGTATAGTGGCGATTTCCCTTTGTCCTGAGAGATAATGGAATTACTCCTCGGTTGTCTCCAGGGTACGTGTCTATGTTTACTGCAAGGGTTGTGACACTATATGTTTGAATGGTGATTTCTGTCCTGTTGTCCCCACGTGTATGGTGGCGACCTCCCTTTGTCCTGAGGGATAATTGAATTACTCCTCGGTTGTCTCCGGGCAGAGAGGAGGAAACCAGGATGCATTGTGGGGATGTATCTGTGTGTCTTGAATTGTTGTTTATCTGTCCTGTGTCACAGTCTTCCATCTGGTCCCCCTAGGGGAGTGTCCACCAGATGGGGACCTGCATAAATACGGGAGGGTAGCCCTCAGTAAAGAGAGATTCTGCTTCTTACTCTCAATTCATGCTTTGACTCGTTTTGTAGAGCATCACTAATCACTAGCCCTTGTAAGAGCTCTCTGGATTTCATCTACACTTACAGGAGCATGGATGACTGCTAAAAGGAACCTAACAGCGCTCTACAGAATTCGGGGACAAGGACATCTAAGCGGTCCAACCCTCAGCCAGCCTGAGGCAACCGTAACATGTACTATTTACTGTATTGTACAAAACTTTAATAAAAATTATCTGATTTAAAAAAATAATTGTTTTAATTCAGCCACTTTGGAGGGTTTTCGAGCATGAACGGCCTGTGTAAGGTCATGTCACAGCATCTCAATCTCAGATTTAAGTCCAGACTTTGACTACGCTACTCCAAAACCATCATTTTTATTTTTTTTACAGCCATTTAGAGGTGGCTGGTGTGTTTTGGACCATTGTCCTGCTGCCGAACCCAAGTATACTTGAGATTAAGGTCACAAACTGATGGCTGGAAATTCTCCTTCAGGGTTTTCTGGTAGAGAACAGAATTCCTGGTTCCATCAATTACAGAAAGTCTTCCATGTCCTGAAGTAGCAAAGCAGCCCTAGACCATCACACCACCATGTTTGACTGACGGTATGATGCTCTTTTTCTAAAATGCTGTGTTAGTTTTATGCCAGATGTAACGGGACACACAACTTCCAAAAATATCCACTTTTGTATCGTCAATCCACAGAATATCTTCCCAAAAGGCTTGGGATCATCAAGATGTTTTCTGGCAAATATGAGATGGGCCTATGTATTCTTTTTAGTCAGCAGTGGTTTTGCCTTGAAACTCTCCTATAGATACCATTTTTGCCCAGTCTCTTTCTTATTGTTGAACCATAAATACTGACCTTACCTGAGGCAGTATAGAAGAAAGGACAGGCACTCAGTGAATAGATGCGCTTTTCTTTTATTGTCACATGAATCAGTATAGATGTGAAGCATTTTGGCTCAGGCACGAGCCTTTTTCAAACATATACAGTACAGACCAAAAGTTTGGACACACCTTCTCATTCAAAGAGTTTTCTTTATTTTCATGACTATGAAAATTGTAGATTCACACTGAAAGCATCAAAACTATGTAATTAACACATGTGGAATTATTTACATAACAAACAAGTGTGAAACAACTTAAAATATTTCATATTCTAGGTTCTTCAAAGTAGCCACCTTTTGCTTTGATTACTGCTTTGCACACTCTTGGCATTCTCTTGATGAGCTTCAAGAGGTAGTTACCTGAAATGGTTTTCACTTCACAGGTGTGCCCTGTCAGGTTTAATAAGTGGGATTTCTTGCCTTATAAATGGGGTTGGGACCATCAGTTGCGTTGAGGAGAAGTCAGGTGGATACACAGCTGATAGTCCTACTGAATAGACTGTTAGAATTTGTATTATGGCAAGAAAAAAGCAGCTAAGTAAAGAAAAACGAGTGGCCATCATTACTTTAAGAAATGAAGGTCAGTCAGTCAGCCGAAAAAATTGGGAAAACTTTGAAAGTAAGGGCTATTTGACCATGAATGAGAGTGATGGGGTGCTGCGCCAGATGACCTGGCCTCCACAGTCACCGGACCTGAACCCAATCGAGATGGTTTGGGGTGAGCTGGACCACAGAGTGAAGGCAAAAGGGCCAACAAGTGCTAAGCATCTTTGGGAACTCCTTCAAGACTGTTGGAAGACCATTTCAGGTGACTACCTCTTGAAGATCATCAAGAGAATGCCAAGAGTGTGCAAAGCAGTAATCAAAGCAAAAGGTGGCTACTTTGAAGAACCTAGAATATGACATATTTTCAGTTGTTTCACACTTGTTTGTTATGTATATAATTCCACATGTGTTATTTCATAGTTTTGATGCCTTCATAGTCATGAAAATAAAGAAAACTCTTTGAATGAGAAGGTGTGTCCAAACTTTTGGTCTGTACTGTAGATTTCACAAGGTAGCAGGGTTGCCTTGTGAGAGCTATATGTTTGAAAAAGGCTCATGCTTGAGCTGAAACGCGTCACATCTATACTGATTCATGTGACAATAAAAGAATAAGTGCATCTATTCAGTAAGTGCAGGGCCTTTCTTCTATATTGGTTCATGGGACGCAGACCCTCGACATGTGCACCATGCCATCTACATGGACGGAGTGACGACTGCTATCATCTTGCTTAACTGAGGCAGGTGAGGCCTGCAGTGCTTTAGATGTTGTTCTGGGTTCTTTTGTGACCTCCTGGATGAGTCGTTAATGCACTTTTGAAGTTATTTTGGTCGACCAAAATGGCTTTGTAACCTCTTCCAGACCGATAGATGTCTTTCTCATCTGTTCTTGAATTTCTTTAGATCGGGGCATGATATCTTGCTTTTTGAGATCTTTTAACCTACTTCATATTGTCAGGCAGGTTCTATTTAAGTGATTTCTTGATTTTACGGGTCTGGCAATAATCAAACCTGGGTTTGGCTAGTAAAATTGAACTTAACTTTCCAAGAACTGTGGTTAATCACAGTTAATTCATGGGAGGAGGCTATTATTTTTTTTGCATAGGGCCAGATTGTTTTCATTTAAAAACTGCCTTTTTATATTTATCCGGGTTATCTTTGTCCAATATTCAAATTTGTTTGATAATCTGAAACATTTAAGTGTGACAAATGTGCAAAAACAAAAGAAATCTGCAAGGGCCAAATACTTTTTCACAGTACTGTACATGGTCGATTCATATTATCATGACCACTTCCTACTTCATCAGCAGCACGTAGCTCATGAAGGAAGTGTTGTGAGTTGGCTTGGTGGGTATATAAGGTGTGCAGTAAGCTATCTGCACACATATTCCTCATGGCTGTCATGGGTAAAAGGGGCACTTTATCAGAGTTACAAAAAGGGATGATTGTTGGCTCTTGGGCCAAGGGTGGCAATATTCTCCGATGGGTCACATGTTCTGCTTCATCAAACAAATGGACATTGGCGTTTCAGAGAGAAACATCATAAAACAAACACCATTGCTGGAAGAACACAAGCTGGTGGTGTTAGTGTTATGGTCTAGGGAATGTTTGAGTGGCATTCTCTTGGCCCACTCATCTATGTGGGAGACACTTTCAACCGATCTGTGTATGAATCCATCCTTGCAGATCATGTTTGCCCATACATGCTTTTTGTCTTCCCTGGGGTGTAAGAGATCTTCCAGCAAGACAATATGAAATGTCACATGGCTAGAAGTATCCGACATTGGTTGGAAGAGCATGGTCAAGAGTTTCAAATAATACCCTGGCACCCTATTGAGCATCTGTCACGGATGGTGTACAGGAAACAAGACAATACCATATAAACAATTTCTCTCTGGATCCACAACTAAGGAACAAAGGGAGACCCCTGCAATAGAGCTGCCGCTCTCCCTCACTGCTCAGCCTATGCGAACACCCCAAAGGTGGATGGCCGCATATCCACGTTCCTCGGCTATCTATTACCTGAAGACCCTACAATAGTGAAGGGACACGACCACCGGCTCCCTACACTGACACGGAGGGAGTCAGGGTCACCTGGATCCAGAAAAGACAAAAACATAAATACATAAACAGCACTTATCTGCAGACGACTGAGGACTGGGGACTGGGAACTGCATGCGCACACACACTCCAGGAAGTTGTATCAGCCGCACACTACTGCATTATGGGGAGGAACTTAAAGGGTAGCGATCAGTCCAACTGCATGACAGCTGAGATAGACTAACGAGATGAGAAACTAAACCAAAACAAAGAAATTCAAGGAGGAGGATCTGAGAAGCTCCTGTGAGCGCTTCTCAGCTGTCTGGCTGTGACAGTACCCCTCCCTCTAGGAGTGGACTCCGGACACTCAGAGCCCACCTTCTCAGGATGGGACCTATGGAAAGCCCTGATGAGACGAGAGGCCTTAATATCCGTCACTGGGACCCACATCCTCTCCTCAGGACCATAACCCTCCCAATGAACGAGGTACTGGAGGGAACTGCGGACAAGACGAGAATCCACAATCCTAGAGACCTGAAATTCAAGATTTCCATCAACCATAATCGAAGGAGGAGGCAAAGGCGAGGGTACAATAGGTTGAACATAAGGTTTCAATAAGGACTTATGAAAAACATTATGGATCTTCCAAGTCTGAGGAAGATCAAGACGGTAGGCAACAGGATTGATGACAGACAGGATCTTGTAAGGCCCAATAAACCTAGGACCCAACTTCCAGGAGGGAACCTTCAATTTGATATTCTTGGTAGACAACCACACCAGATCACCAACATTCAGGTCCGGACCAGGCACACGTCTCTTATCCGCCACACGCTTATATCTCTCACTCATGCTCTTTAGATTATCCTGAATCTTTTGCCAAATAGATGACAAAGACGAGGAGAATCTGTCCTCATCAGGCAAACCAGAAGAGCCCTCTCCCGAGAAAGTCCCAAACTGCGGATGGAACCCATATGCACCAAAAAATGGTGACTTATCAGAGGACTCCTGACGACGGTTATTTAAAGCAAACTCAGCAAGGGACAAAAAAGAACACCAATCCTCCTGATTCTCCGCCACAAAACAGCGCAGATATGTCTCCAGATTCTGATTGACGCGCTCTGTCTGGCCATTCGACTGCGGATGGAAAGCAGAAGAGAATGACAACCGAACCCCCAAGCGAGAACAGAAAGCCTTCCAGAATCTGGAAACAAACTGCGTGCCCCTATCAGAGACTATGTCTGAAGGAATCCCATGCAATTTGACAATGTGGTCAATAAATGCCTGCGCCAGCGTCTTAGCATTGGGCAAACCAGGGAAAGGGATAAAATGCACCATTTTGCTAAAACGGTCCACCACCACCAGAATCACAGACTTCCCCGAGGAACGAGGCAAGTCCGTTATGAAGTCCATGGACAGATGTGTCCAAGGACGGGAAGGAATGGGCAAAGGAAGGAGAGGACCTGATGGCCGTGAATGAGGGACCTTGGCACGAGCGCAAGTCTCGCAAGCTGCCACAAAACCCTCAACCGACTTACGAAGCGCAGGCCACCAGAATCTCCGAGCGATGAGATCCAGTGTGGCTCTTGCCCCCGGGTGCCCAGCAAGGACCGTGTCGTGGTGTTCTTTAAAAATCTTGTGTCTCAAAGCGAGAGGCACAAACAACCTCCCAGGAGGACAAAGATCAGGAGCTTCTGACTGGGCTGCCTGCACCTCTGCCTCCAATTCAGGAAAAAGAGAAGAGACCACCACACCTTCAGCCAAAATGGGACCCGGGTCTTCAAAATTCCCACCTCCCGGAAAACAACGTGACAGGGCATCTGCCTTCACATTCTTAACCCCAGGGCGGAACGTAACAACAAAATTAAACCTTGAAAAGAACAAAGACCATCTGGCCTGTCTCGGGTTCAGACGCTTGGCTGACTCCAAATAGGCCAGATTTTTATGGTCAGTAAACACGGTAATAGGGTGTCTGGCTCCCTCTAGCCAATGGCGCCATTCCTCAAAAGCCAACTTGATGGCCAACAATTCCCTATCTTCCACATCATAATTTCTCTCTACGGAGGAGAGTTTATTTGAGAAAAAGGCACACGGTTGCCATTTGGCAGGAGAGGAACCCTGAGACAAGACCGCACCCACCCCAACCTCAGAAGCATCAACCTCAACTATGAAGGGTAACGAAATATCAGGTTGTACCAGGATGGGAGCGGAAGCAAAACTCTCCTTGATATTAGAAAAGGCCTTACGCGCCTCTACCGACCAGGAAGAAAAATCTACCCCCTTTCTGGTCATATCAGTGAGTGGTTTAACAACAGAGGAATAATTCAAAATAAATTTCCTGTAATAATTGGCAAAGCCCAAAAAACGCAACAGCGCCTTCTGGTTCTCAGGAAGCTCCCACTCAAGCACAGCGCGGACCTTCTCGGGGTCCATGCGAAAACCAGAAGCGGAGACAAGAAACCCCAGAAATTGGATTTCTGGAACCGCAAACACACATTTTTCCAGTTTCGCATATAATTTATTCTCCCGCAGAATGAGCAAGACCTGACGTAAGTGTTCCTTATGAGTCTTGAAATCAGGAGAAAAAATCAAAATGTCATCCAAATACACTAATACAAATTTTCCCATTAAATGATAAAAAATGCTGTTGACGAAATGCTGAAAAACGGCTGGGGCATTCATCAAACCAAAAGGCATAACCAAATTCTCAAAATGGCCCTCAGGGGTATTGAAAGCCGTCTTCCATTCGTCTCCTTCTCTGACCCTAACCAGGTTGTATGCCCCTCTTAGGTCTAATTTGGAAAAGACTTTAGCCCCAACAACCTGGTTAAACAGGTCCGGGATCAGAGGAAGCGGATAAGGATCACGAATAGTGATACTGTTCAGCTCCCTGAAATCCAGACAAGGTCTTAAAGAACCATCTTTTTTCTTAACAAAGAAAAAACCAGCGGCAACAGGTGACTTCGAGGGTCGTATGTGTCCTTTTCTCAAACTCTCAGAGATATAAGCCCGCATAGCGACCCTCTCAGGTTGGGAGAGATTGTATAAACGAGATTTAGGCAGCTTGGCGCCTGGGATGAGATTAATAGGGCAATCATACTCCCTGTGCGGAGGCAAACCCTGAACTCCACTCTCAGAGAAGACATCCAAAAATTCAGAGAGGAAAGGTGGTAGAAACCTCAGAAACAGATGTTATGAGGCAATTCTCTCTGCAAAAGTTACTCCAACCATTTATTTGCCTCGCTTGCCAATCAATGGTGGGGTTATGTTTAGTGAGCCAGGGTAGCCCCAACACTAGAGGAGTAGGCAAACCGCTAAGGACGACGAAACATGACACATCCTCAACATGAGCATCACTCACAATTAAACGGATATTGTGAACTATGCCCTTTAATGATTTCTGAGAAAGTGGAGCTGAATCAATAGCAAAAACAGGAATATCCCTTCCCAAAGTGCATACCTGGAAACCATGAGTTATTGCAAATTGATTATCAATGAGGTTGACAGCTGCTCCACTATCCACAAAAATCTCACAAAAAATGCTCTTGCTCTCTAGCGCCACCCTAGCAGGCAGGACAAAACGGGAACTACAAGCAAACGGAAAACCTTCAATTTCCGCCTCAACCCTGCCAATAGTAACAGACGGAACATTTTTAAAAGATTTTTTACTTTTTGTCTCTTTATTACTCCCAGAAAACTGCCTGAATCTCCTTGAGGGACAAACATTTGCCAAATGATTTATACCTCCACAACAAAAACAAACCCTCCCATGCGGGCTGAATCTTCTATTGTCAGAGGCAATCAACCCCAGCTGCATGGGCTCCTGCTCAGAAGGGGCTGACAGCGACTGAGACTCCTGCGCACAGAATGAGACCGCTGCACTGTTCCGAGACTGAGTAGGACAGGAAGGAGAGATCTCTCGTCTCTCTCTAAGACGCCTGTCAATACGAACGGCCTGAGACATAGCAGAGTCCAAGGAGATAGGCCTCTCATGAAAGGAAAATGCATCTTTCAATCCCTCTGAAAGACCATGGCAAAATTGACTTCGGAGTGCAGCATCATTCCAACCAGTATCAGCTGCCCATCTCCGAAATTCGGAGCAGTATATCTCTGCGGATTGTTTACCCTGGAATAACAGACGTAGTCTAGACTCAGCCAGAGCAATACGATCCGGATCATCATATATCTGACCCAGGGCTAAAAAGAATTCATCCACTGAGCGGAGGGGCCGTGCCCCCTCCGGTAGCGAAAAGGCCCAAGACTGAGCGTTACCCCTGAGCAGCGATACAATGATCCCCACCCTCCGTTCTTCATCACCAGAAGAATGGGGAAGAAGGCGAAAATGGAGTTTGCAAGCCTCTTTAAAACGCACAAAATTCTCACTACCCCCAGAGAACGTATCCGGGAGCGAGATCTTGGGCTCAGCACAAACTCCATGAACGCAAGCTGAACCGGTCACTTGAAACTGAGAAAAAATCCTACGGAGATCAGCTACCTCCAATGAAAGACCCTGGAGGCGTTCAGCCAAAAGTGAAACCGGATCCATGCTTGAGACGGTTTTGGCGGCTGATAATGTCACGGATGGTGTACAGGAAACAAGACAATACCATATAAACAATTTCTCTCTGGATCCACAACTAAGGAACAAAGGGAGACCCCTGCAATAGAGCTGCCGCTCTCCCTCACTGCTCAGCCTATGCGAACACCCCAAAGGTGGATGGCCGCATATCCACGTTCCTCGGCTATCTATTACCTGAAGACCCTACAATAGTGAAGGGACACGACCACCGGCTCCCTACACTGACACGGAGGGAGTCAGGGTCACCTGGATCCAGAAAAGACAAAAACATAAATACATAAACAGCACTTATCTGCAGACGACTGGGGACTGGGAACTGCATGCGCACACACACTCCAGGAAGTTGTATCAGCCGCACACTACTGCATTATGGGGAGGAACTTAAAGGGTAGCGATCAGTCCAACTGCATGACAGCTGAGATAGACTAACGAGATGAGAAACTAAACCAAAACAAAGAAATTCAAGGAGGAGGATCTGAGAAGCTCCTGTGAGCGCTTCTCAGCTGTCTGGCTGTGACAGCATCTGAGGGACCACCTTGATTGTTGTGTTTGCTCTATGGATCCACTTCAGCAGCTGTGGGATGCACTGCAGTCATCATGGCTCCAGATAACTGTGACAACCTACCAGGACCTTATAGAGTCACTCCCAGCCTATCTAGCTGCTGTCTGTGCTGCAGAAAGAGGTTACTTTTGGCATTAGCTAGTGGTCATAATAATGCCACTCGACTGTATACTTTACCAGCTAATAATAAATAGACTTTGCAGATTTCTGGATCAACTAAAAGAAAATGGGCAAAGTATTATATCAGATAAATTTCATATGAAAAGCAACATAACACATTCCACTTAGAAATATGCTTGATCCTTCTGGAACCATAGACATTAAATTTATAAAGCCAGAAGGAAAAATTCAGTATAAATATTTCACGTGGCACAGCATGGAGATTCTACTGATAAATCGGCAGCTTTAAATTTAATTAAAGAAGCTAATGAGCCACAGAAGCTTAGTGGAAATTCCCAGGTTCTTCATTGGTGATTTCAAATGTGAGCTAAGTTAACAAAATAAGATTATTAAACAAGCACAAAGTTTCTAACGGCAATGTAATGAAGACTTATCACATACATTCAACATTTCCCTTAGGAAAGAAGCAGCGAGAAAAATCAAATTGCCACTTTCACACAGTCAGTATTTTTCTCAGTATAACATCAGTATTTGTAATCTGAAACTAGGAGTGGGTCCACAGTATGGGAGAAGGCGAAATCTTTCATGATGATTTTTCTGTTTGTTCCCTGGTTTTTGCTTAAAAATACTGGCTATGAGAAAGTGACCCATTGTTTCAGGTGGCTTCAGAATAAGTTGCTTTGTGTGTGCATGAGGAATAACATAATTCCTTATGTACACATTATATGACTTGAATCTGGCATTTTCATCAATGCATCACTCTGATGGCTCCATCTCTAATTCAGTTTTCCCTGAATTAAGGGGATGGAGTCTAGCTGCTATAATGTCTCCCATACACTGAACACACAGAGAAGAGAAGATCCTGCTCTTCTATCTCTCTGTAACACACCCTCAGAAGCAGCAGCACAGTAGACAATGAAGAGCAGTACTGAGCAGTATCTGTGAGTCAGCACAATGGTGAGATAGGGAAGTGGTTAAAGGGGCATTTTATTCTAATAAGATATATTACAAAGTTTTGTATATTTGCTTGTACAGTGCCTATTTATTATTTTAAGGTATATTAACTAATGAAAATGAAAAGACTTACAAACTGAAAATCTTCCATACTTCCTACAGACAAGAAATGGTAATATATGCAGGTACTTTTCAATTAAAATGCTCCCTTCTTGATTAATAATGTCAATAAAGGTGATCAGCAGAGTCAGAGAACCAAATAAACAAAAACTAAAGCAAAAGCGTTTTCTGACTAGCATAAACATTACTGCCCATCCTATAAATACAGAAGTTTGCTCTGTCTTCCTTCCCACTAGGAGGAAAGCTTTGTCGTGTGTGACACTGCTGAGACAATTTTGGTATTTATATACTACTAGCAGAAGGACCCGGCTTCGCACGGGTATATTTCATCTATTTCATTTAATGTTTGTGTGTGTCGTTAAAAGATATTGACAGTATCCCCCATAACAGTGACCCACTGACCTCTACAGCACCCCGCCCCCTTAACAGTTAACTCCACAGCCCCCAACCCCTTAACACTGACCCCCCACAGTGCCCCGCCTCCTTAAAATGTGATCTCCACAGCAGCCTATCCCCTTAACTTTGACCTTCACAGCACCCCACTCCCTTGACAGTGACCACCTCAGGGGTCCACCCCCTTAACAGTGACCTATACAGCACCCCGCCCTTTAACACTGACCTCCATAGCAGACTGTCCCCTTATCTGTGACCTCCACTGTTTCCTGCCCCCTTAACAGAGACCTCCACAGCACCCGTCCTTTTAACTGTGACCTCCACAGTACCCCGTTCCCTTAACAGTGATCTCCACAGTACCCCGTTCCCTTAACAGTGATCTCCACAGTACCCCGTTCCCTTAACAGTGATCTCCACAGTACCCCGTTCCCTTAACAGTGATCTCCACAGTACCCCGCTCCCTTAACAGAGACCTCACAGTACCCTGTTCCTTTAACAGTGACCTCCGCAGTGCCCACCCTTTAACAGTGACCTCCACAGCGGCCTGCCCCCTTAACAGTAACATCCACAGTGAACGCCCCTTTAACAATGACCTCCACAGTACCTGCCCCTTTAACAGTGAGCTCCAGAGCAGCTGCCCTTTTAATAGTGGCCCCTGCCCCCTTAACAGTGACCTCCACAGCAGCTGACCCTTTAATAGTGGCCCCTGCCCCCTTAACAGTGACCTCCACAGCGCCCTGCCCCTGTAAGGCTAGGGATACACAACATCATGTGTCGAGTTACATTTTGTCGCACAACAATTTTTAAAATGATAGGCTATTGTGTCGCGTCACAGTCGCAGCATGTCGCAGTGCAACACCATAGACTATCATTATAAAACTTGAAGTGCGACATCAATGTCGCAGTGTAGCTTTGCCCTATGTGTCGTGCGTAGCCCTAGCCTAAAGCTGACCTACAGCAGTGAAGAAAAATGGCTGGGTTGTTATGGAAACCTGGAGTAAAACTGAGTGTATGTGGAGACTAAGGGCCTGCGAGCTTCTTGGCTGATAAGGGACATATGACCATGTGTATGGCAGTTGGGATATGAACAGAAAGACTTGCAAGCTTGTATTGGCTAATGTGGGTAATTTTTTGGGAATATCTCAGGAACAGTACGTCCTAGAGAGCTGAGACCCGGTCTAAAATCTTCCCGGACACCTGATGTACCTGTATGCCAAATTTGGTGAAGATCGGTCCAGTCGTTTGGTCATACATAAAGAACAGACCGAAGTCGGGACAGACAGAAACCCATTGTGTACCGGCATGTTACCTCCACAGTATTCTTTCCCATATAGTAAGTGATATGTGTACCAAGTTTAGTAGAAATTGATCGATTACTTTTTGAGTTACAGATGTGTGTAGCAAAAACAGTTGGAGCATACAAACTCCATGCAACTGCTGTGTAGGGGCGTATGACCCCCACAAGATTTCTTTCCAGGTAGCAAGGGATGTGTATACCAAGTTTCGTTGAAATGGATGGTTGCGTTTTTGAGTGATCGCGGAACATACACACATACATACACATATATATACGTCCTTCTTTATATATATAGATAGAAGAAAGATGTAATTATGATCATTGTAGTAGAACAGTGAGATGTTTTAATTCCTGATTTTATTTTTTATTCAGATTTTCAGAGCTAAAATGTATTAGTAAATTATTGCACCAGTGTAATCTATCAATGTTCGAAGCACATAATTAGCTAACACACTAAAACAGTGGAGTCTTTGACCTCTAAAAGCAAAGCGATACTGGAGTCTTGACCAACATAGCATCTTTACATTAAACTTGTCGGAATGAGCAAAAAACATTCCTTTGGTTTAGTGCTGGTGAAAGTCTTACATTTGATGCTATTGGCTTACTGGTTTTAAATAACGATCTCTGCAAGAAACTAAACTGGATGTGGTGAAGAAGAGTGGTACACCAGATGCCACTAAGATGGTCCATCAGGATTAAAGGTTGTGCGGTTTCATGATATTGATGGCCTACAGTATGTGCAGGATAGGTGTGTCCAACTACGGGCACTGTGCCGATCAGCTGTTTATAGGGTTTATTGTGTTCGTGCAAGTGCTGCGTCCTCTTCAGTATTTACCTGCATGCCATCTACACTCACCTAAAGAATTATTAGGAACACCATACTAATACGGTGTTGGACCCCCTTTTGCCTTCAGAACTGCCTTAATTCTATGTGGCATTAATTCAACAAGGTGCTGATAGCATTCTTTAGAAATGTTGGCCAATATTGATAGTATAGCATCTTGCAGTTGATGGAGATTTGAGGGATGCACATCCAGGGCACGAAGCTCCCGTTCCACCACATCCCAAAGATGCTCTATTGGGTTGAGATCTGGTGACTGTGGGGGCCATTTTAGTACAGTGAACTCATTGTCATGTTCAAGAAACCAATTTGAAATGATTCGAGCTTTGTGACATGGTGCATTATCCTGCTGGAAGTAGCCAGAGGATGGATACATGTTCTCATTCTGTTTACGCCAAATTCGAACTCTACCATTTGAATATCTCAACAGAAATCGAGACTCATCAGACCAGGCAACATTTTTCCAGTCTTCAACAGTCCAATTTTGGTGAGCTTGTGCAAATTGTAGCCTCTTTTTCCTATTTGTAGTGGAGATGAGTGGTACCCGGTGGGGTCTTCTGCTGTTGTAGCCCATCCGCCTCAAGGTTGTGCGTGTTGTGGCTTCACAAATGCTTTGCTGCATACCTCGGTTGTAACGAGTGGTTATTTCAGTCAACGTTGCTCTTCTATCAGCTTGAATCAGTCGGCCCATTCTCCTCTGACCTCTAGCATCCACAAGGCATTTTTGCCCACAGGACTGCCGCATACTGGATGTTTTTCCGTTTTCACACCATTCTTTGTAAACCCTAGAAATGGTTGTGCATGAAAATCCCAGTAACTGAGCAGATTGTGAAATACTCAGACCGGCCCGTCTGCCACCAACAACCATGCCACGCTGAAAATTGCTTAAATCACCTTTCTTTCCCGTTCTGACATTCAGTTTGGAGTTCAGGAGATTGTCTTGACCAGGACCACCCCCCTAAATGCATTGAAGAAACTGCCATGTGATTGGTTGACTAGATAATTGCATTAATGAGAAATAGAACAGGTGTTCCTAATAATTCTTTAGGTGAGTGTATATTGTGGTGGCAGTGTAGTGTAATTAGAACCATTCACTTGGGAGAAGAAGCTGTAATTACACTACGCTGACACTACAATGTAAACCTGAATGCAGGTAAACACTGAAGAGGAGTCGCAGTACCGTCAGTTGACTGGCAGTGATGTTTGTACTGGAAGTTGGACTTGCACCAATCTATTCTGAGGACAGGTCATCAATATCATGAAAACAGACAATCCCTTTAAGGAGGTTTAGGGATGCATAGGAGAACATAGTATAACATGTAGTGGAGTCTTTTGTCTTCTAAACATATCGTCATCTAATGAATATTTTTTCAAATACTGTGACTGTTACTGTGACTGCGTTCTCCCAAATATGGCGGATATGAAAGAAACTTAAGAAGAAAAAATGTTTTTAACTAGGCACTAGGAATAAGGATATGCCACAGCACCCACGCAGAGCCTGTTTAATTGCAGGTTCAGATAAATGTGAACATTGGGAATAATGCGTTCAATGGTGGAATTAGTGTGTATAGCAACTTGTGCAGATGTGTACTTTGGTGCCCTCTGGTGGTCAATGGAACATTCTGCAGTCGTTCATGATTTTTTATTTTTTTTAAAAGGATCTCTTTCTAGAGTTTCTCATTTAATATGGAATCTACAACATAGTACCTTGATTCTATAACAGCTGGACACCTGTGAGATTTTGCCGGCAAAGGTGTAGCCCTTTAGTCATGTTGGATATATAAAATCTCATGCAGACAACTGTATCCGTTTTCGGTCTGCAAAACACGGATCCCGGCCATGTGCATGTTAAAATTTTCTTCCTGTAGAAACGTCCTATCCTTGTCCGCAAACCAAACAACAATAGGACATGTTCTATCCTTTTCTGGAGCAGACATAGGGATACAGACAACACACAATGCTGTCAGCATTCTTGTCTGCCCCATGTGCGTGGGGCCTAATTTAGACAATCATTTTTTTATATTTTTTTAGGGGGGGGGAGGTGCAAAAAAAACTGACATCATTAGTGATCACTGCTAGATCTGTAAGGCCCCTTTCACACGGGCGAGTTTTCCGCGCGGGTGCAATGCGTGAGGTGAACGCATTGCACCCGCACTGAATCCAGACCTATTCATTTCTATGGGGCTGTCCACATGAGCAGTGATTTTCACGCATCACTTGTGCGTTGCATGAAAATCGCAGCAAGCTCTATATTGTTCCTTTTTTCACGCAACGCAGGCCCCATAGAAGTGAATGGGGCTGCGTGAAAATCGCAAGCATCCACAAGCAAGTGCGGATGCGGTGCGATTTTCATGCATGGCTGCTAGGAGATGATCAGGATGGGGACCCGATCTTCATTATTTTCCCTTATAACATGGTAATAAGTGAAAATAATAGCATTCTGAATACAGAATGCAAAGTAAAATAGGGATGGAGGGGTTAAAAAAAATGTAAAATTAAACTCACCTCAGCCACTTGTTCTCGCTGTCCGGCTCGTCTTCTTTCTTCTTCTTTGATGACCTGGGAGGAAAAGGACCTTTGACGTCACTGCGCTCATCACATGGTCCATCACCTGTGATGAGCGCAGTGACATCACCAAAGGTCCTTTTCCTCCCAGGTCATCAAAGAAGAAGAAAGAAGACAAGCCGGCGCTGCGCGAACAAGTAAATGAGGTGAGTTTCCATATTTTTTTTTAACCCCTCCATCACTATTTTACTTAGCATTCTGTATTAATAATGCTAATATTTTCCCTTATAACCATGTTATAAGGGAAAATGATAAAATCTACACAACACATAACCCAAACCCGAACTTCTGTGAAGAAATCTGGGTACCAAACATGCCGATTTTTCTCACGCCCTTGCAAAACGCATTTAAACGCTTTGCACTCGCGCAGAAAAATCGTGCATTTTCCCGCGATGCACTCGCATCCTATCCGGCCCTCACACGCGACGCCCATTTGAAAGCGGCCTAAAGCAGTGCCAGGGCCTGACCCACTGAATAAACTTCATATAGGTGCCTAACTTGATGCTCTGATCTAGACCCAACGTGAAGTACAGTGAATGTAACTTTAAGGGTCCATTCACACGTCCCCAAGTGTTTTGCGGTTCGCAAATTGCGGATCCGCAAAACACGGACACCGGCCATGTGCGTTCCGTTTTTTGCAGATCGCACATGGCCGGCACTTTAAATAGAAATGCCTTTTCTTTTACGTTTGCGGACTAGAATAGGACATGTTCTATTTTTTGTGGAGTGGAAGTGCGAATGCGGAACGGAAGTGCGGATGTGGACAGGACACTGTGTTCTGTCCGCATCTTTTGCGGCCCCATTGAAAATAAATAGGTCCGGATCTGTTCCGCAACATTGCGGAACGGATCCGGACCCATTTTGCGGACGTGTGAATGGACCCTAACAGTATGCCTAGCCCTGCTGCTAGTAGTGCAAGCATCATGTAGGCAGCTATCTTAGACAGACCTTCATTTTGCTTGATGACTGGGGTCCATAGGAATTATGACACCCAGGATGGCTTAATCTCAGGCTAGGTCATCAATATCAGATTTAAGGGGTCCGACTCCCTGCACATACTACACACCACTGACACACTGGACACACGCTGAAAACACCACTGGCACACTGGACACATGCTACACACACCACTGACACACTGGACACATGGTACACACACCACTCACACACTGGACAGATGCTGCACACACCACTGACACACTGGACACATGCTGCACACACCACTGACACACTGGACGCATGCTGCACACACCACTGACACACTGGAAGCATGCTGCACACACCACTGACACACTGGACGCATGCTGCACACACCACTGACACACTGGACACAGGCTGCACACACCACTGACACACTGGACACATGCTGCACACACCACTGACACACTGGACACATGCTGCACACACCACTGACACACTGGACACATGCTGCACACACCACTGACACACTGGACACATGCTGCACACACCACTGACACACTGGACACATGCTGCACACACCACTGACACACTGGACACATGCTGCACACACCACTGACACACTGGACACATGCTGCACACACCACTGACACACTGGACACATGCTGCACACACCACTGACACACTGGACACATGCTGCACACACCACTGACACACTGGACACATGCTGCACACACCACTGACACACTGGACACATGCTGCACACACCACTGACACACTGGACACATGCTGAACACACCACTGACACACTGGACACATGCTGCACACACCACTGACACACTGGACACATGCTGCACACACCACTGACACACTGGACACATGCTGCACACACCACTGACACACTGGACACATGCTGCACACACCACTGACACACTGGACGCATGCTGCACACACCACTGACACACTGGACACATGCTGCACACGCCACTGACACACTGGACACATGCTGCACACACCACTGACACACTGGACACATGCTGCACACACCACTGACACACTGGACACATGCTGCACACACTACTGACACACTGGACACATGCTGCAAAAATTTTGCCAAAATGTCTTGATTTCATATTAAGCCCTCTCGTTTCAGGGGGTCCAGGGGGCAGGTAAAACGTGGGTGGAGATGCGGTATGCCAGACCTTGCAGGGGAATTATGTATGAGGTCATGGGGTGAGCAATAGGTGGCCCGAGGTAAATACAGTTCTGGTTACTCACGGTTACGTCGTCCCTGGGCAGGCTCGCATAAGTGATGAGGAGAACGGCACAGGACTTCTCTGGGGCACACTGTGGTGTAAGGGACACTGGCCAGATGGTGATTTGAGGTGCCCTTGGTGGTCTGTATTAATGTGCCAGTGGCAAGGTCCCTTGTAGTCGTGACGCCAGTACCTTTTGTATGGAGGTACAACCATTTACTGTTGTATTAATAGAGGAACTGAGTCTGAGGCAAACAAGGTGAAACTCCAAACGGCACTTTACTGATGATGACTCTTGATTACAATACATCCAGGAGAGGCATGTTAGAGTAGGACCCATCTGATTAGAAGCTACCTTGTCGACTGGTAGATGGGCCTGAAATATTTTTGATCAATTATATTCGCAAAGAGCTTCTAGCTGCATTTGCAGTAAGTATGACCACTAAGCATTTATTCTTTCAGTGTTTGCTTATATCTTTGTGCAATTGACTAGCAGAGTGCTGTTACCTGTAGTTCTACTAATCCAAGTGTGTTTCAGCCAAGGTAGCGTGCACCTGCGTTCTCATATTCACTTATTGTGGAGGTGCTGGTTTGTTTATTTTTTCTCCATTGTCACTGCCACTTGGGGGGTGGCTCCCCCTGGTGGTGAGATTGAACCGTGCACCACCAGCCCATTTACCATGTGCTTTTAATCAGATAGCTTGTACAGCTGTATTCTACCCAGCCCATACTGCAGGCTCACAGCCTGGGAGAGGCATGCGTAGGATACAGCTTGGTACTACTTTGCCCAGATTGTAGGCTGTAAGCCCAGGAGAGGCATGTTAGAGTAGGACCCATCTGATTAGAAGCTACCTTGTTGACTGGTAGATGGGCCCGAAATATTTTTGATCAATTATATTCGCAAAGAGCTTCTAGCTGCATTTGCAGTAAGTATGACCACCAAGCATTTATTCTTTCAGTGTTTGCTTATATCTTTGTGCAATTGACTAGCAGAGTGCTGTTACCTGTAGTTCTACTAATCCAAGTGTGTTTCAGCCAAGGTAGCGTGCACCTGCGTTCTCATATTCACTTATTGTGGAGGTGCTGGTTTGTTTATTTTTTCCCCATTGTCACTGCCACTTGGGGGGTGGCTCCCCCTGGTGGTGAGATTGAACCGTGCACCACCAGCCCATTTACCATGTGCTTTTAATCAGATAGCTTGTACAGCTGTATTCTACCCAGCCCATACTGCAGGCTCACAGCCTGGGAGAGGCATGCGTAGGATACAGCTTGGTACTACTTTGCCCAGATTGTAGGCTGTAAGCCCAGGAGAGGCATGTTAGAGTAGGACCCATCTGATTAGAAGCTACCTTGTTGACTGGTAGATGGGCCCGAAATATTTTTGATCAATTATATTCGCAAAGAGCTTCTAGCTGCATTTGCAGTAAGTATGACCACCAAGCATTTATTCTTTCAGTGTTTGCTTATATCTTTGTGCAATTGACTAGCAGAGTGCTGTTACCTGTAGTTCTACTAATCCAATAGAGGAACTGAGTCTGAGGCAAACAAGGTGAAACTCCAAACGGCACTTTACTGATGATGACTCTTGATTACAATACATCCATAGGCATTAAACAGTCTCTTGATACAATCCGGCATTAGGCACAATCTCCCATGCATAAAGGGAAAGGGGAATGCAAATCCTCAATGAAGTACAGGCTCTTGTAATACATAAGAAAACGACTGCTCAGACTAGGCTGGTAATAATGAAAGTCTTACACTGGTAACAACTCCCGCCTGATTCTAATCCTTGAATAAAAAGGTGCTTTTCTGAATCCTGAAACTTCTATTCCAATGTATTTCCGACAGTTGGCCTGACTGTCCTCAGGATTTAAACTGGAGATGTAGATGCTTCAATCTATCTCCTACACCTAGTACAAAGGTGCTTAATAAGTCCTCAGGTAATGACTATCTTGCTAATCCTTTGTCTTGCATAAACGTGATGATTCCTTAAATACTCGGCTGCATGTAGTTCAGACATTGGTCACCCTGGAAGAGCGATCTATAGTAGTGGATTGCTCACCTCTAGGTAGAATACTTGCAGGCCTTGACCCTCGGTTATGGAACCGACAGGGACAGAGTAGAGAGGCTAGGAAGAGGCCTCCCTCCAGATAATCAGCTACATGTCTGTTGCTTTCTTGACGACTCATGAGAGAACTGCATTCAACTGAACTCTCACTTGGATTTACCTGAGATCATCTGCACTGGTTTGGATTCACCTCAACCAGGAACTGAAGTGCACAGAAAGTCACACAGCTGCACACTATTGCACAGCCTAAGGCTACTTTCACACTTGTGGCAGGACGGATCCGACATGCTGTTCACCATGTTGGATCCGTCCTTCCACTATTTCGCTGTGCCGTCGGACCGCCGCTCCGTCCCCATTGACTAAAATGGGGACGGGGGCGGAGCTCCGACGCAGCACGGCGAAAGCCGCCGGACTAAAAAGTCCTGCATGTCCGACTTTTTATTCCGGCGGCTTTCGCCGTGCACCGCCGTGCTGCGCCGGAGCTCCGCCCCGTCCCCATTATAGTCAATATAGCAAAATAGCGGAAGGACGGATCCGACATGGTGAACAGCATGTCGGATCCGTCCTGCCGCAAGTGTGAAAGTACCCTTACTTAGGTCTGAGCTAAGCTATATATACACACTGACACTGCTCCATCTAGTGGAGAAACAAGTGTAGTGCACCCTGACTAGGCCTGTGTAAAGGATATTTGCATGTAAAATCACATTGTGACATGGAGAATATGACAGGAGATAAAATACAAAATACAGGCATATCACATGACATTAATACACGATAAAAGCACGTTTGCAGGGCCCACGGTTACTTGAGTGGGACGCTGCAGAGACAGGGGTAGAGCTTGGGTGCGGTCGAGGAGTGGTCCCAAAAAAAATCGCTGCACTATCCCCTGAAGACGCTGGGTGTCCAGCGAAACATGTCGGGATGCAGGATGTACGTGTGTGTGTTTTTAGATTCAGTGGTAGGCAGGCAGGGAGCTCCGTAACAGGAGTTAAATTACAACAGAACACGAGCGTAGAATTCAGAACGCTGCTGTGAAGAAACATAAGCAGCAAGAGTTCATAGATCGGGAGAGGGAGCCAGCCTATAAACCACTGAGAGTTTTAGCCTGTCACAGTGTTCAGTTTGATAAATGATAAGAATGTGTGTTAAAAAAAATAAAAAAATAAAAGTGAAGTTTAAAAAATAAAACAGCACATGGAAAAAGACGTAGTCAGGTCTTAAGGACCATCTGCTAAAGTTACTATTGAAGTAAACGTCGTACATGTGTTGTGAGTTCCCACCTAGTTTGTACAATTGTCATGCTACACATACCACTGACACACTGGACATATGCTACACATACCACTGACACACTGGACACATGATACACATACCAGTGACACACTGGACACATGCTGCACACACCACTGACACACTGGACACATGCTGCACACACCACTGACACACTGGACACATGCTGCACACACCACTGACACACTGGACACATGCTGCACACACCACTGACACACTGGACACATGCTGCACACACCACTGACACACTGGACACATGCTGCACACACCACTGACACACTGGACACATGCTGCACACACCACTGACACACTGGACACATGCTGCACACACCACTGACACACTGGACACATGCTGCACACACCACTGACACACTGGACACATGCTGCACACACCACTGACACACTGGACACATGCTGCACACACCACTGACACACTGGACACATGCTGCACACACCACTGACACACTGGACGCATGCTGCACACACCACTGACACACTGGAAGCATGCTGCACACACCACTGACACACTGGACACATGCTGCACACACCACTGACACACTGGACACATGCTGCACACACCACTGACACACTGGAAACCTGCTGTACACACCACTGACACACTGGACGCATGCTGCACACACCACTGACACACTGGACGCATGCTGCACACACCACTGACACACTGGAAGCATGCTGCACACACCACTGACACACTGGACGCATGCTGCACACACCACTGACACACTGGACGCATGCTGCACACACCACTGACACACTGGACGCATGCTGCACACACCACTGACACACTGGAAGCATGCTGCACACACCACTGACACACTGGACACATGCTGCACACACCACTGACACACTGGACACATGCTGCACACACCACTGACACACTGGACACATGCTGCACACACCACTGACACACTGGACACAGGCTGCACACACCACTGACACACTGGACACATGCTGCACACACCACTGACACACTGGACACATGCTGCACACACCACTGACACACTGGACACATGCTGCACACACCACTGACACACTGGACACATGCTGCACACACCACTGACACACTGGACACATGCTGCACACACCACTGACACACTGGACACATGCTGCACACACCACTGACACACTGGACACATGCTGCACACACCACTGACACACTGGACACATGCTGCACACACCACTGACACACTGGACACATGCTGTACACACCACTGACACACTGGACACATGCTGCACACACCACTGACACACTGGACACAGGCTGCACACACCACTGACACACTGGACACAGGCTGCACACACCACTGACACACTGGACACATGCTGTACACATACCACTCACACACTGGACACATGCTGCAAAAATGTTGCCAAAATGTCTTGATTTCATATTAGCCCTCTCGTTTCAGGGGGTCCAGGGGGTGGAGACAAAGGTGGAGCTTAGGTGGGGTCGAGGGGGGTCCCAAAAAATCGCCTGTATGGGGCCTTGAAATTTTTGATGGCAGCTCTGTGTATAGAAACAGAATGAGCCTATGACCCACATGTTCAAATCCTGTCTAATTTGAAGACAGAATAAACAGACAATCTGAAAATGTCCCAAATTTGTCATAGTGGCTGATGCTGGATGATAAATCTGGTACATCTTTAGACTGACTAGTCTACTTTATACCCAGAGGAATATACAAATCTCATAGTGCCCCATAACGAAACTTAGTAAGGACCCCCTTGCCCTACCCAGTTTCCCACAGTTCCCAGTATGCATGCGTCAATCACTCACAGGCAATGCAGAATGCAAAGTGCAATGCCCCAGAATTGGGCAGAGGAAATTAAAAAAAATTGTAATAAAAGTCAATCTTGGACTTACCCACTTGATGTCACTTTTATGTAAAGTGGGATAGGTGCTTAACTCTTTCCTAACGCAGCCCATAGCAACCAATCAGATTCCGCCTTTCCTTTTTCACATCTCCTTTGGAAAATGAAATGTGGAAACTGATTGGTTGCTATGGGCAACTAGGCCAGTTCCACTTTACACCAATTTGATAAATTTACCCCATTGTTTTTTGCGCATCTGAATAATAAAAGTGTCTAAAATGAGGTGGTTCACAATTTTGGTGCAAACGGTGCCAAGAAAGAAGTGCATTTACCAGAATAAATGTGGGCCTAGGTACTTATACAGGTTCCAGTGGAAGAACAAACTGCCGGAGTTCCCTGTATCCAGCATAGCCGGATACCACAGTGCACTGCCGGATCCCCATTCACTATGATGAGATCTGCTGGAGATCCAGCCTCATATACACCAGCTTTTGGCTGGACCAAACATGCTGCGTGTAGTTTTTTATCAGGCATACAGTCAGGTCCATAAATATTGGGACATCAACACAATTCTAACATTTTTGGCTCTATACACCACCACAATGAATTTGAAATGAAACGAACAAGATGTGCTTTACCTGCAGACTGTCAGCTTTAATTTGAGAGTATTTACATCCAAATCAGGTGAACGGTGTAGGAATTACAACAGTTTGCATATGTGCCTCCCACTTGTTAAGGGACCAAAAGTAATGGGACAGAATAATAATCATAAATCAAACTTTAACTTTTTAATACTTGGTTGCAAATCCTTTGCAGTCAATTACAGCCTGAAGTCTGGAACGCATAGACATCACCAGACGCTGGGTTTCATCCCTGGTGATGCTCTGCCAGGCCTCTACTGCAAGTGTCTTCAGTTCCTGCTTGTTCTTGGGGCATTTTCCCTTCAGTTGTGTCTTCAGCAAGTGAAATGCATGCTCAATTGGAATCAGGTCAGGTGATTGACTTGGCCATTGCATAACATTCCACTTCTTTCCCTTAACCACCTCAGCTCCCCTAGCTTAAACACCTTTAATGACCAGGCCACTTTTTACACTTCTGACCTACAGTACTTTCACCGTTTATTGCTCGGTCATGCAACTTACCACCCAAATGAATTTTACCTCCTTTTCTTCTCACTAATAGAGCTTTCATTTGGTGGTATTTCATTGCTGCTGACATTTTAACTTTTTTTGTTATTAATCGAAATTTAACGATTTTTTTTGCAAAAAAATGACATTTTTCACTTTCAGGTGTAAAATTTTGCAAAAAAAACGACATCCATATATAAATTTTTCTCTAAATTTATTGTTCTACATGTCTTTGATAAAAAAAAAATGTTTGGGTAAAAGTTATAGCGTTTACAAACTATGGTACAAAAATGTGAATTTCCGCTTTTTGAAGCAGCTCTGACTTTCTGAGCACCTGTCATGTTTCCTGAGGTTCTACAATGCCCAGACAGTACAAACACCCCACAAATGACCCCATTTCGGAAAGTAGACACCCTAAGGTATTCGCTGATGGGCATAGTGAGTTCATAGAACTTTTTGTTTTTGGTCACAAGTTAGTGGAAAATGATGATTTTTTTTTCTTACAAAGTCTCATATTCCACTAACTTGTGACAAAAAATAAAAACTTCCATGAACTCACTATGCCCATCAGCGAATACCTTGGGGTGTCTTCTTTCCAAAATGGGGTCACTTGTGGGGTAGTTATACTGCCCTGGCATTCTAGGGGCCCAAATGTGTGGTAAGTAGTTTGAAATCAAAATGTGTAAAAAATGGCCGGTGAAATCCGAAAGGTGCTCTTTGGAATGTGGGCCCCTTTGCCCACCTAGGCTGCAAAAAAGTGTCACACATGTTGTATCTCCGTACTCAGGAGAAGTTGGGCAATGTGTTTTGGGGTGTCATTTTACATATACCCATGCTGGGTGAGATAAATATCTTGGTCAAATGCCAACTTTGTATAAAAAAATGGGAAAAGTTGTCTTTTGCCAAGATATTTCTCTCCCCCAGCATGGGTATATGTAAAATGACACCCCAAAACACATTGCCCAACTTCTCCTGAATACGGCGATACCACATGTGTGACACTTTTTTGCAGCCTAGGTGGGCAAAGGGGCCCACATTCCAAAGAGCACCTTTTGGATTTCACCGGCCATTTTTTACACATTTTGATTTCAAACTACTTACCACACATTTGGGCCCCTAGAATTCCAGGGCAGTATAACTACCCCACAAGTGACCCCATTTTGGAAAGAAGACACCCCAAGGTATTCGCTGATGGGCATAGTGAGTTCATGGAAGTTTTTATTTTTTGTCACAAGTTAGTGGAATATGAGACTTTGTAAGAAAAAAAAAATAAAAAATCATAATTTTCCGCTAACTTGTGACAAAAAATAAAAAATTCTAGGAACTCGCCATGCCCCTCACAGAATACCTTGGGGTGTCTTCTTTCCAAAATGGGGTCACTTGTGGGGTGGTTATACTGCCCTGGCATTCTAGGGGCCCAAATGTGTGGTAAGTAGTTTGAAATCAAAATCTGTAAAAAATGGCCGGTGAAATCCGAAAGGTGCTCTTTGGAATGTGGGCCCCTTTGCCCACCTAGGCTGCAAAAAAGTGTCACACATGTGGTATCTCCGTACTCAGGAGAAGTTGGGCAATGTGTTTTGGGGTGTCATTTTACATATACCCATGCTGGGTGAGAGAAATATCTTGGCAAAAGACAACTTTTCCCATTTTTTTATACAAAGTTGGCATTTGACCAAGATATTTATCTCACCCAGCATGGGTATATGTAAAATGACACCCCAAAACACATTGCCCAACTTCTCCTGAGTATGGAGATACCACATGTGTGACACTTTTTTGCAGCCTAGGTGGGCAAAGGGGCCCACATTCCAAAGAGCACCTTTCGGATTTCACCGGCCATTTTTTACACATTTTGATTTCAAACTACTTACCACACATTTGGGCCCCTAGAATGCCAGGGCAGTATAACTACCCCACAAGTGACCCCATTTTGGAAAGAAGACACCCCAAGGTATTCGCTGATGGGCATAGTGAGTTCATAGAAGTTTTTATTTTTTGTCACAAGTTAGTGGAATATGAAACTTTGTAAGAAAAAAAAAAAAATCATAATTTTCCGCTAACTTGTGACAAAAAATAAAAAATTCTAGGAACTCGCGATGCCCCTCACGGAATACCTTGGGGTGTCTTCTTTCCAAAATGGGATCCCTTGTGGGGTAGTTATACTGCCCTGGCATTCTAGGGGCCCTAATGTGTGGTAAGTAGGTAAATGACCTGTGAAATCCTAAAGGTGCTCTTTGGAATGTGGGCCCCTTTGCCCACCTAGGCTGCAAAAAAGTGTCACACATGTGGTATCTCCGTACTCAGGAGAAGTTGGGCAATGTGTTTTGGGGTGTCATTTTACATATACCCATGCTGGGGGAGAGAAATATCTTGGCAAAAGACAACTTTTCCCATTTTTTTATACAAAGTTGGCATTTGACCAAGATATTTATCTCACCCAGCATGGGTATATGTAAAATGACACCCCAAAACACATTGCCCAACTTCTCCTGAGTATGGAGATACCACATGTGTGACACTTTTTTGCAGCCTAGATGCGCAAAGGGGCCCACATTCCTTTTAGGAGGGCATTTTTAGACATTTGGATACCAGACTTCTTCTCACGCTTTGGGGCCCCTAAAATGCCAGGGCAGTATAAATACCCCACATGTGACCCCATTTTGGAAAGAAGACACCCCAAGGTATTCAATGAGGGGCATGGCCAGTTCATAGAAAAAAAATAATTTTGGCACAAGTTAGCGGAAATTGATTTTTTTGATTTTTTTTCTCACAAAGTCTCCCTTTCCGCTAACTTGGGACAAAAATTTCAATCTTTCATGGACTCAATATGCCCCTCAGTGAATACCTTGGGGTGTCTTCTTTCCAAAATGGGGTCATTTGTGGGGTGTTTGTACTGCCCTGGCATTTGAGGGTCTCTGCAATCATTACATGTATGGCCAGCATTAGGAGTTTCTGCTATTCTCCTTATATTGAGCATACAGGTAATGAGATATTTTTTTTCCGTTCAGCCTCTGGGCTGAAAGAAAAAATGAACGGCACAGATTTCTTCATTCGCATCGATCAATGTGGATGAAAAAATCTCTGCCAAAAAAAAAAAAGGAGGGGAAAGGCGTCTGCCAGGACATAGGAGCTCCGCCCAACATCTATACCCACTTAGCTCGTATGCCCTGGCAAACCAGATTTCTCCATTCACATCAATCGATGGGGATGAATAAATCATTGCCGGGATTTTTTTATATTTTTTTATATACAAAGTGTTTGCCAAAGCATATGAACACCGCCACCTTCTCAGCTCATATGCCTCGGCAAACGTATCTTTTACTGCAGAGGAGAAATCTCGTCTTGCAGCGCCGCATACACCGACTTTTGTGTAATCTGACAGCAGCGCAATGCTTCTGTCAGAATGCACATCAGTGCTGCAGCTAGTCGATCGGTTGGTCCACCTGGAAGGTAAAAAAAACAATACAAAAAAGAAAAAACCAGGCCGCAACGCAATAAATTTATTAACTTTATAATAAAATTTGAACGGAACATATAAACTTAAACTTTTTCAACTGAACGTTAACTTTTTTACTTACCAGTATTTTTTTTATTTTTTTTTACCTTTATAGAACAAACCTCTCCTTCCCCATGGGACAATGTGCAAAGCGCAAATCGCCCAAAGATGTGGCGAAGTACATTATGCACTTTATCCCAGGTGAAAGGAGAGGTTTGCAGCAGCTGTGAGAGAAAGGGCCCTAATAGCCCTGTGTGCCTGTCCTGTGAGATGTGATCCCTATGCTAGGTGTACCTGTGTGTGGTACTTCCGGAAACACTCCCCTAAGCATAGGGCAGGGTGGTCAGGACAGTCAGGACAGAAATAGCGAGTGTCACGCCTTATTCCACTTCTGCTACAGACACTACATTTTTTTCGGGGTAGCGGTTGGTTTGAGGTACCAGGAACGACACTGGGGAAATGTTGCTCGTGTAGACGGCTCACTACACTGGTGGTTGGAGCCACGGAACCTCCTGGATACAGAAGGTTCTCGATGATCTCTTCCTGAAATTTGAGGAAGGATCGTGTTCTCCCAGCCTTACTGTAGAGAACAAAACTATTATAGGCAGCCAATTGAATTAAATATACAGACACCTTCTTATACCAGCGTCTGGTGCGTCGGGAAACTAAATAGGGAGCCAACATCTGGTCATTGAAGTCCACCCCTCCCATGAGCGCATTATAGTTGTGGACACAGAGGGGCTTTTCAATGACACGGGTTGCCCTTTCAATTTGGATTGTCGTGTCTGCGTGAATGGAGGAAAGCATGTAAACGTCACGCTTGTCTCTCCATTTCACCGCGAGCAGTTCTTCGTTACACAAGGCAGCCCTCTCCCCCCTTGCAAGACGGGTGGTAAGGAGCCATTGGGGGAAGCCCACGCGACTAGGTCGCACGGTGCCACAGCAGCCAATCTGTTCTAGGAACAAATTCCTGAAGAGGGGCACACTTGTGTAAAAATTGTCCACATAAAGATGGTACCCCTTGCCAAATAAGGGTGACACCAAGTCCCAGACTGTCTTCCCACTGCTCCCCAGGTAGTCAGGGCAACCGACCGGCTCCAGGGTCTGATCTTTTCCCTCATAGATCCAAAATTTGTGGGTATAGCCTGTGGCCCTTTCACAGAGCTTATACAATTTGACGCCATACCGGGCACGCTTGCTTGGGATGTATTGTTTGAAGCCAAGGCGCACGGTAAAATGTATTAGGGACTCGTCTATGCAGATGTTTTGCTCGGGGGTATACAAATCTGCAAATTTCTGGTTGAAGTGGTCTATGAGGGGCCGAATTTTGTGGAGCCGGTCAAAAGCTGGGTGGCCTCTGGGACGAGAGGTGCTGTTGTCGCTAAAGTGCAGGAAACGCAGGATGGTCTCAAAACGTGTCCTGGACATAGCAGCAGAGAACATGGGCATGTGATGAATTGGGTTCGTGGACCAATATTACTGCAATTCATGCTTTTTTGTCAGGCCCATGTTGAGGAGAAGGCCCAGAAAAATTTTAATTTCGGAAACTTGGACTGGTTTCCACCGGAAAGGCTGGGCATAAAAGCTTCCCGGGTTGGCGGATATAAATTGAGTGGCATACCGATTTGTTTCTGCCACGACTAAGTCCAAGAGCTCCGCAGTCAAGAACAGCTCAAAAAATCCCAGGGCCGAACCGATCTGAGCTGTCTCAACCCGAACTCCAGACTGGGCGGTGAAAGGGGGAACTACAGGTGCGGCTGAAGTTGGTGACTGCCAATCAGGGTTTGCCAGCACCTCAGGGACTCTAGGGGCTCTCAGGGCCTGTCTTTGCGGTGGCTGCGATGGGGTAACTATTGCACGTGCCACTGTACCAGCTTCAACTGCCCTTCTGGTGCTCGCCACTTCACCATGTTGTACGGCAGTGCTGGTACTAGGTCCAGGATGGGCTGCGCTGCTGGTGTATGCCTCACCACGTGATCCGACAGCGCCAGCCCCACTCTGCTGCTCTTGAAACGGATCCTGCACAACCTGTGGTCTAGCGACACGGGGCCTGGTACGCCTGGTGCTATCAGGGACCTCAACCTCCTCGTCCGAACTTTGGGTCAGAGTGCCACTGCTTTCTAGAGGTTCATATTCTGACCCGCTAGATTCGTCAGATGAGGGTTCCCATTCCTCATCCGACTGGGTCAGAATCCTGTAGGCCTCTTCAGAAGAATACCCCCTGTTTGTCATTTGGACTACTAAATTTAGGGGTATTCCCTGAGACTACCCAAGAGAAAAAGCAAGCCTGTCTTACAAATGGGAGGCTAGCGAAGTACCGGAGGCCGCTGCGGTTGATAAAAAATATCAAAACTGATTTTTTTATCGCCCCAGTGCTTGTAAAGTGATTGTGCAGTGATAAAAATATAAATTAATTTTTGGCACTGCGGTGGGGCGGGCGTGAGTGAACGCACGTGTAGGTGACCGATCAGGCCTGATCGGGCAAACACTGCGTTTTGGGTGGAGGGCGAGCTAAGGTGACTCTAATACAATTATAGATCTGACTGTGATCAGTTTTGATCACTTACAGATACTATAAAAGTACAAATGCTGATTAGCGATACGCTAATCAGCGAATAAGTGACTGCGGTGCGGTGGGCGCTAACTGACGCTAACTACCTAACCAAGGGACCTAAACTATCCTAAAACTGTAAGTCAATACCAGTGAAAAAAAAAAAGTGACAGTTTACACTGATCACTTTTTTCCCTTTCACTAGGTGATTGACAGGGGGCGATCAAGGGGTTAATTTGGATGATGGGGGTGATGGAGGGTGATCTGGGGCTAAGTGTAGTGTTTTGTGGGTACTCACAGTTTTATCTGCTCCTCTGCTGGAACCAACCGACGAAAAGGACCAGCAGAGGAGCAGACAAGCCATTTAACACCTTATATTTATAAATATAAGGTGTTAGATGGCTTCTGATTCGATTTTTTTAAAAATCAGCAACCTGCCAGCAACGATCATTGGCTGGCAGGTTGCTGATGAAATACTCCTCTAACTTTTTCCGGCCCGCGATGCGCATGCGCGGGCCGGCTGTTACCGAAATCTCGCGTCTCGCGAGAGGACGCGTATATGCGTCCAGGAGGAATCAATCAACCACCTCCAGGACGAGTCGCTGCGTTCGCCGGTCCGGAGGTGGTTAAAGGGGTTCTGCACTTTCATTTAACTGATGATCTATCCTCTGGATAGATCATCAGCCTCTGATCGCCGGGGGTCAGACACCCGGGACCCCCACCGATCAGCTGTTTAAGAAGGCAGCGGCGCTCCAGCAGCGCCGCGGCCTTCTCACTGTTTACCGCCGGGCCGCCGGCCCACTGATGTCACGACTAGTATCAACTAGCGTGGGCGCGGCTAAGCTCCATTCAAGTGACCAGAGCTTAGCCGCGCCCACGCTAGTTGATACTAGTCGTGACGTCAGTGGGCCGGCGGCCTGGCGGTAAACAGTGAGAAGGCCGTGGAGCTGCTGGAGCGCCGCTGCCTTCTCAAACAGCTGATCGGCTGGGGGTCCCGGGTGTCGGACCCCCGCCGATCAGAAGCTGATGATCTATCCAGAGGATAGATCATCAGTTAAATGAAAGTGCAGAACCCCTTTAAACTCTTTGGTTGCTTTTGCAGTATGCTTTGGGTCATTGTCCATCTGCATTGTGAAGCGCCGTCCAATGAGTTCTAAAGCATTTGGCTGAATATGAGCAGATAATATTGCCCGAAACACTTCAGAATTCATCCTGCTGCTTTTGTCAGCAGTCACATCATCAATAAATACAAGAGAACCAGTTCCATTGGCAGCCATACATGCCCACGCCATGACACTACCACCAACATGCTTCACTGATGAGGTGGTATGCTTAGGATCGTGAGCAGTTCCTTTCCTTCTCCATACTCTTCTCTTCCCATCACTCTGGTACAAGTTGATCTTGGTCTCATCTGTCCATAGGATGTTGTTCCAGAACTGTCAAGGCTTATTTAGATGTTGTTTGGCAAACTCTAATCTGGCCTTCCTGTTTTTGAGGCTTATCAATGGTTTACATCTTGTGGTGAACCCTCTGTATTCACTCTGATGACACACATATGCCTACCTCCTGGAGAGTGTTCTTGATCTGGCCAACTGCTGTGAAGAGTGTTTTCTTCACCAGGGAAATAATTCTTCAGTCATCCACCACAGTTGTTTTCCATGGTCTTCTGGGTCTTTTGGTGTTGCTGAGCTCACCTGTGCGTTCCTTCTTTTTAAGAATGTTCCAAACAGTTGTTTTGGCCAAGCCTAATGTTTTTGCTATCTCTCTGATGGGTTTGTTGTGTTTTTTTCAGCCTAATGATGGCTTGCTTCACTGATGGTGACAGCTCTTTGGATCTCATCTTGAGAGTTGACAGCAACAGATTCAAAATAGAAATAGCACACTGGAAATGAACTCTGGACCTTTTATCTGCTCATTGTAATTGGGATAATGAGGGAATAACACACACCTGGCCATGGAACAGCTGAGAAGCCAATTGTCCCATTACTTGGGATGTCCCAATATTTATGGACCTGACTGTATATGCTGGATACAGTGACCGGATCAGAGTGATGGAGTTCACAACGCAGATGTGAACCCGGCCTAAGTTGCTGAGTAGTTTCAACAAATATACTCACAATTCAAACGACTGCATTATCTGACAAAATGGAAATTATGGAGGGATGTAAGAGAATAGCAATGAGGTAGTTTTTCACTAAAAGCTGTCATTAATTGTCCTATTAATAGCCACACAAAATGTCAGGTTTTCTGCATTGTCATTTGCATTTCTGTGCAGAGAATTTAATTTTAACCATTTCATCTGAGATGACAACGCAACTGTCCTGCTTTACTGTTCCTTAGAAATGTGTTAAACGTATTTCCTCTTTTTGAAATGTAAAGTAGTCACAGTAAATATATGGTTTGGGGACATGTGAAGACGTGGGGTATGTGAGACATACCCCACATATAAGAATAAGAAACAAATAATTAAAGTAATGGGATATTACCCAGAAGGATGTTATAATACTTGACAGGGACATACACAGATCTCACAAGGGGCCCCATAGAAAAATTTACTATATACAATATACGTGTATCAAACATTCCCAGGCAACGCAGAAGGCAGGCCACAATGCCCCAGTTCTCTGACGAATGTGCATTTTACTTTTAACTAATTCATTTTAATGAAAAAAATTTAATAAAAAACTTTGCCCACTTAATCTGACTTCTATGGCTGAAAAAGTGAAACAGGTGCTTCAAAACTATGGTGCTCATTCTGAGCACCATATTTCTCAATATATTGGCACCAGACAAGTGGTATAAATAAATACACTGATAAATCAGCTTCTCTTCTATTACAAAGCTGTTTGCAGCCACCACTAGGGGGAGCTCAGTGCATAAGAGTTTATATACTTACCATTAATCTTTGCACTGAGCTCCACCTAGTGGCCACTGCATGAAAAAAAATATTGAGTTCTTGCACAGACGTCCTGGTATACTTTAAACGGAGACCACAAACATGATGTGAACAGAGCCTTACATGAACACATTTTACATGGGTGTCAGGTGCTGAGGCATTAAAGTGGTTGTCCGCTTTTTACTATTGATGACCAATCCTCAGGATAGGTCATCAGTATCAAATCAGCGGGGGTCCCACTCCTGGCACACTCACAGTCAACTGTTTGAAAGCAGCATTGCCTTCTCTGCTCTGTTTACCTGATCGCCACATCAATTGCAGTGGTGAGCAGTGTAATTACAAGTATGACGCCCCCATTCACTTCTTTGGGACAGATCTGTCTGTTCAAGTGAATACTACAGAGCACTAGAAGTGAATGGGGACGCCATACTTGTAATTATACTTCACACCTCTGCAATTGCTGCGGTGAGTAGGTAAACAGAGTAGAGAAGACAGCGCTGCTTTCTTTCCAAACAGCTGATTGGCGCTGGTCCGGCAGGCGGACCCCCACCGATCTGATATTGATGACCTATCCTTAGGATAGGTCATCAATAATAATAGGCGGACAACCCCTTTAATACAGTCCCATCATGCAGAATGTATGTTACCCCAACAAATAACTTTGGCTCATCACAGCCAATACATTCTAATACTCTATGGAGCTCCTGCTCCATACAGTATTAGAACGAAGTTTTATGCGAATCGACTTCGAATGTTTAATCCGAAGTCGATTCGCTCATCTCTAAACATGACATTTGGATAAATGTGTTGGGTAGACTGAAAAAAAAAAATACCGGGGGACGTTTATCAATACTGGCGTTTTACACTCCGATCTCTCTCTGCTCGCTGCCTCTTAATATTTGTGTTGCATCTTCGCGGGTCTGTGAGCCAAAGTGTAGATATACACCAGAAAGTGAGCTGTTGTAGATTTACATTCCTGGTGTAAATTATAGTAAGGGTGCATTTACGTGACCGTATAAATGGATCCGTATCACGGAACGGGTGCGGACCCATTCATTTCAATGGGGCCGCAAAAGATGTGCTGTCCGCATCAGTTGTCCTGTTCACCGCAAAAATATAAAGCATGTCCTATTCTTGTCCGCACAAGAACAGGCATTTTCTATATAGAGCCGGTCTGCAAAATGCGGAACGCAAACGGTCGGTATCCATGTTTTGTAGATCCACAATTTGCTGGACCACAAAACACTTATGGTTGTGTGAATGTACCCTTAATGTCACGGGCCGGCTACGCCACCCCACACTGCACATCACTTTGAAAAGTGGCGAGCAGTGTCTGAAACTCCCAGAAAGTCGCAACTACAGCATGCGCCAAACTGATGCCAGTATTCTGGCAGGGGATGATAAATGTCCCCCACTACCTTTTTACGATGCTGTATTCTAAAAGGTGAAATTTTGCCCTGGGCACAAAGATCAACAACAACCTGTCTCATGAAAGGGTTAAAACTGAACAATACAGAGTTTCTACCTCTTTTTGTTGAATAAAACAACGTAAGCATTGGGCTACACTCACATCTTTATTGGGGGCTCTGTTCTGGGCTTCCGTTATTCTGCAAAATTGCGGAACAGATGCGGACCCATTCATTTCAATGGGGCCGCAAAAGATGCGGACAGCACACCATGTGCCCCACAGAAAAGGTAGAGCACGTCCTTTTCTTGTCCACAGTTGCGGACAAGAATTGGCATTTCTATCATAGGGCTGGCCGTGTGCTTTCCGTAAAATGCGGAACGCACACAGCTGACATCCATGTTTTGCGGATCCGCAATTTGCGGACAGCCAAACACATACAGTTGTGTGCATGTACCGTTACTGTTGTGGCTGCACCATTATTTGTGCCCCAGTTTGGAAAGGGGTTAGCTTTAAGGTGCGTCATTTTGCACTAGTTGTGTCACAAAATTCTGTTGAAAACTAAGCCGACTAATAGACGGTATAAAGTTAGACTAGACTGTCGCCTGAGCCACTGTGATAATTCTGGCTCTTCTTTACGCTGCCTAGTCTAAGTGCACCCTCTTCATTTTGGACAGGACCGGCTGTAATTCTTAAAGCATGAACTCGTGGATGCAATTTACATAGGAATAACTTTCCACGACACATAAATACTACCCAGTTTCAACCGTGGCCCAGCCGCATGGGGATCGTGGACCCATTCACTTGAATGGATCCGCGATCCCTCCGTTCCGCAAAAAGATAGAGCATGTTCTATCTTTTTGCGGTGCGTAAGCACAGAACGGAACCCCAGAAAGCACTCCATAGTGTTCCGTTCCGTGCTTCCGTTCTGCATCTCCGGATTTTTCGGACCCATTGAAGTGAATGGGTTCACATCCGTGACGCGGAAATGCACACGGAAAGGTGCCCGTGTATTGCGGATCCGCAAACGCGGTCCGCAATATGGCAACGGGCAGCACACGTTCGTGTGAACAAGCCCTTACTCTGAAACGCTGTGTTTAAAGAAAATACAGCTTAAAAGGGTGACGAGCCCGAGGAGAAGTGTGCTCTGGGGGGCTCCCCTTAAAATTCTCTCAGCAAATAGGAAGAGACCTGTCAATCAAGGCACAAGATGAGCGGCATATTCGTCTGTGCACTTGTATCGCTCATTGCGAGGTTCAGTGTTCCTTTAAGAGCGCCATTACATTACAGGTGACTGTGCTTCCCTAATTAATAAGAACGTCCGTGACAACATTATTGTTCTTTAATATAGTGGATGTCAAGACTAAGATATCAGTGAGCGAAATCATTGAGGCTCCTTCACTGTAACCATGGTAACAGTCACTAAAATCCGCACTTTGTTTCCATAATTACAGCTATGGAGCGGCTGGTTTGCAGTATTCCTGGGAAATGACAACAACAACTATGAGAAATGTGGGTAAGTGCTCTCCTGAAGTATCAGGGGATTTTACAGTAAGAATCGTTTTCTCTTCTGTGCTACCGGCAGCACCATAATGGGGTAATTCTGCCCCAGGGCAGAAGGACTTTTTAATCAAATAATTCAATTAAAAAGCCCCCCCCCCACTCTATAAATTCCCACAATGCACCTTTCACTGTCCTCTGTGCAGAGTAGAACTGATGATGCTGTATTTCCCTGGTGGCGAGGATTTCTATTTTGCATGCCCCTGTTGTGTGCATGGTTGCCGGCTGCTTTATGGTGCTGACCCGTCCGTTCTAGGTAGAGTTCTGAGGCTGAGAGGCGAGGGCTTTCAACTGCTCGTTCGGGGCTGTTGGTCTTTCCCCTTTTTCCTGTGCAACATCTTTTTCCTTCTCCGTGGTCCTTGTGTGTCTTGTGGGCAGGGGTGCATTAATAGGAAAAAAAAGGAAAAAATGTCATAATTGCAGTTCAGCGGTGAAGTTACATTGTACTACAGCCATTTACGAGGTGTATTAATAGGAAAGATATGTACGTCCTATTAGCCGTTCTGTGGTGAATTTTGATTGTTATACTTTTTGGGGGGTTTATTAATAGTAAAAATAATATGTCTTTATTGCCATTCTGCGGGGAAGTAACATTGTTCTACAGTTATTTATGGGGTGTTTTAATAGGAAATATACCTCGATCCAGTAGCCATTCTGCTGTGAATTTTGATTGCTTTTTTCTTTTTGGGGGGGGGGGGGGGGGGGAGGGGGGGGGGGGTGCATTAATAGGAAAAAAAAGGAAAAAATATGTTATAATTGCCGTTCAGCGGTGAAGTTACATTGTACTACAGCCATTCACGGGGTGTATTAATAGGAAAGATACAGTTGCAAGAAAAAGTATGTGAACCCTTTGGAATTATATGGATTTCTGCGCAAATTGGTCATAAAATGTGATCTGATCTTCATCTAAGTCACAATAGACAATCACAGTCTGCTTAAACTAATAACACACAAAGAATTAAATGTTACCATGTTTTTATTGAACACACTATGCAAACATTCACAGTGCAGGTAGCAGGTAGAAAAAGTATGTGAACCCCTAGACTAATGACATCTCCAAGAGCTAATTGGAGTGAGGTGTCAGCCAACTGGAGTCCAATCAATGAGATGAGATTGGAGGTGTTGGTTACAGCTGCCCTGCCCTATAAAAAACACACACCAGTTCTGGGTTTGCTTTTCACAAGAAGCATTGCCTGATGTGAATGATGTCTCGCACAAAAGAGCTCTCAGAAGACCTACGATTAAGAATTGTTCACTTGCATAAAGCTGGAAAGGGTTATAAAAGTATCTCCAAAAGCCTTGCTGTTGATCAGTCCACGGTAAGACAAATTGTCTATAAATGGAGAAAGTTCAGCACTGCGGAGTGGCCGTCCTGTAAAGATGACTGCAAGAGCACAGCGCAGACTGCTCAATGAGATGATGAAGAATCCTAGAGTGTCAGCTAAAGACTTACAAAAGTATATGGCATATGCTAACATCCCTGTTAGCAAATCTACGATACGTATAACACTAAACAAGAATGGATTTCATGCGAGGATACCACAGAGGAAGCCACTGCTGTCCCAAAAAAACATTGCTGCACGTTTACAGTTTGCACACGAGCACCTGGAAGTTCCACAGCAGTACTGGCAAAATATTCTGTGGACAGATGACACCAAAGTTGAGTTGTTTGGAAGAAACACACAACACTATGTGTGGAGAAAAAGAGGAACAGCACACCAACATCAAAACCTCATCCCAACTGTGAAGTATGGTGGTGGGGGCATCATGGTTTGGGGCTGCTTTGCTGCGTCAGGGCCTGGATGGATTGCTATCATCGAAGGAAAAATGAATTCCCAAGTTTATCAAGACATTTTGCAGGAGAACTTTTAAGGCCATCTGTCCACCAGCTGAAGCTCAACAGAAGATGGGTGTTGCAACAGGACAACGACCCAAAGCATAGAAGTAAATCAACAACAGAATGGCTTAAACAGAAGAAAATATGCCTTCTGGAGTGGCCCAGTCAGAGTCCTGACCTCAACCCAATTGAGATGCTGTGGCATGACCTCAAGAAAGCGATTGACACTAGACATCCCAAGAATATTGCTGAACTGAAACAGTTCTGTAAAGAGGAATGGTCAAGAATTACTCCTGACTGTTGTGCACATCTGATCTGCAACTACAGGAAACGTTTGGTTGAAGTTTTTGCTGCCAAAGGAGGTTCAACCAGTTATTAAATCCAAGGGTTCACATACTTTTTCCACCAGCACTGTGAATGCTTACATGGTGTGTTCAATAAAAAGATGGTAACATTTAATTCTTTGTGTGTTATTAGTTTGAGACTGTGATTGTCTATTGTTGTGACTTAGATGAAGATCAGATCACATTTTATGACCAATTTGTACAGAAATCCATATAATTCCAAAGGGTTCACATACGTTTTCTTGCAACTGTACGTACGTCCTATTAGCCGTTCTGCGTTGATTTTACATTGTTTTACTTTTTTTGAGGGGTTGTATTAATAGGAAAAGAAAAAATGTCATAATTGCCATTCAGCGGTGAAGTTACATTTACTATAGCCATTTACGGGGTGTATTAATAGGAAAGATATGTACGTCCTATTAGCAATTCTGCGGTGAATTGTGATTGTTAGATTTCTTTTTTTTTGGGGTGTATTAGGCTACTTTCACACTTGCGTTTTTCTTTTCCGGCATAGAGTTCCGTCACAGGGGCTCTATACCGGAAAAGAACTGATCAGTATTATCCCCATGCATTCTGAATGGAGAGTAATCCGTTCAGTTTGCATCAGGAGGTCTTCAGTTCAGTCGTTTTGACTGATCAGGCAAAAGAGAAAACCGTAGCATGCTACGGTTTTATCTCCGGCTAAAAAAACTGAAGACTTGCCTGAACGCCAGATCCGGCATTTTTTCCCATAGGAATGTATTAGTGCCGGATCCGGCATTCAGAATACCGGAATGCCGGATCCGTTCTTCCGGTATGCGCATGCGCAGACTGAAAAAAAGGTGAAAAAATAAATGCCGGATCCGTTTTTGCCGGATGACACCGGAAAGACGGATCCGGCATTTCAATGCATTTTTTCGACTGATCAGGCATTTTTAAGACTGATCAGGATCCTGATCAGTCTTACTAATGCCATCAGTTAGCATACATTTTGCCTGATCCGGCAGGCAGTTCCGGCGACGGACCTGCTTGCCGGATCTCTCTGCCGCAAGTGTGAAAGTAGCCTAAATAGGAAAAAGTCTTAATTGCCTTTCTGCAGTGAAGTTACATTGTACTAGCCTTTTTGGGGTGTATTTTTTTTTTATATAATTGTATTTTTATTAAAATACAACAGTACAAATCTGTTTCAACTGTATGCACAATTGTACAAAGTGAAGTGAACAAGGTAGAATGCACAAAGTATTCAGCAAAAGAACACATAGTATAACATCAGGTGATATGTGCAATATAAATAAGACAAAAAGCAATAAGGGCTCAAGCACACGAACGTATTTTCTTTCAGTGTCCGTTCCATTTTTCTTTTGCGGACCGTATACGGAACCATTCATTTCAAGGTACTCTGTGTGCATTCCGTTTCCGTATGTCCGTATTTCTGTTCTGCAAAAAAATAGAACATGTCCTACTTTTGTCCACACTACGGACAAGGATAGTACTGTTCTATTAGGGACCAGCTGTTCCATTCCGCAAAATACGGAATGCACACAGACTTTTTTGCAGACTGCAAAATACATACGATCGTGTGCATGAGGCCTAAAGGCTATGTGAAAATGCAGCGTCTTGTCGTACTCATTTAGTTGAAATGAAATAAAGAAATAAATAAAAATTATCGACAATGTCCCACCATTAAAAGAACGTTCATGAGGAAGTAGCTACATAAGTCTATTATTAGGGTGAGTATGATCTACACTGAATCCTAACAGAACATCACTGTCTTAAAGAATGTAACAGAGGAAAGAAAGACTTAGATAACACAGACAAAGACACATTCGGGGGGGTTACAGTATTCCCTTGGGCTCGTCTCAGGGTTGCCTAGTAGCCCAATAAGTGTCCCAGACATCCCAAATGGCATGAAATAGATCTACTTTATCCTGGAACATAGCAGTCGTGTATTCCAGGGTCTGGATCTCTGTCACCCTAGCATATAGGTCAGAGATTTTTGGGGGCTCAGATCGTTTCCTGCAGTCAGTACTTGTATTAACAGTTTAAGAGAATGTTTCCTTATATGGGCTGGTGTAATATTAAGTATGGGGGTGTATTATTTTAATTAAATTCTTTTATAATACAGTATGACAAACAGGTGACAGGCCCTTCAAAGGGAACGGGCAGTGGCCAAAATTTTTCTGTCGCAGGCAGAAGTAGCAGCAGAAGAAGGGGGGTGGCAGCAGGCATCGCAGCGAGGGGCCTGTGCTCCCGGTGTCATCTAGCGGTCGCTTGAATGGTTGACTTGGTCTTTGACTTCGTCCCAAGTGACATCAGACTCCCCCAGCCATGAGTCAGTGGGTTCCTCTGACACGATGCTTAGTTGGCATGGCCCGGGAGCAGGCCCTGTGCCCTCACCTGTCCTCAACCTGTCCTTTTCTGTTCCCTCAGCCAGAGTATTGTATGCTGTGGGCTCAGCTCCACTATACTGAGGACGAGCTACTATAAGACAGTCAGCAGCTACTGCCCAGCCAAGATCTGGAGGAGACATCCGCCGCCTCTTCTGGTAGGTGGGCAAGTAGCGAGAGTCACGTGGGAGCAGGTGTGACCGGTCAGGCTCCTGGCCCTGAGACCGTTGAGGGGGACATCAGTGACGTGCAGACAGTAGCGGATGATGATGATGTAGCCGATCGCACTTGGGAGTCGGTTGAAGAAGGAGCTCCATCATCACATCGTCATCATCAGGAGAAGAGGGTGGCAGCTTGCGTGAATCAGCAGGGTGGCAGCTGATGGGAGCCAAACGTGCCCAGGGTAGACCACCTGCTTCGCAGGAGCCTACCTGCCCGGAAAGTAGAGCTGGAGAAGTTAACGGAGGCAGCGGTAGCAGGCAGTCAGTGTGGAGTGTTGGAGGAAAAATGCCATACTCGGCGGTGGGGCAATATTTTGTTAGGCCGCCGGAAAAGTTGAACATGGCCATTTGCCGAATTTGTGGGCAGAAGGTGAAGAGTGGCCAGGATGCCAATGTTGGCACCAAGGCCCTGCGTCAACATATGCAGTGTCACCATAAAATGCTCTCCACCATGTTAAACCCTCGCTACCGGTCCTAAATGGGGGCCTTTTTTACACCCGTTGAGAGGGAGGACAAACTGAACTACTATCGAGAGATTCGAGACATTGCCCATCCTCACGCAAGTCTGACCGGGGGGCCCTCTGCGTTCACGTTCCACTGCCATGGCTGCTGGGGTAGGGGGGCTCCCCCACTCTGTCACTGGGCCACACTGTGGTCTCATCATGCTGCTGCCACTTCCCCTCTCTGTGAAGTCTCCTCCTGCTGTTGCCACCTCACCACTCTGTGGTCTGATAGAATACTGACCAAATACTGACTGTGTGAAGGCGGATGCTCAACAGGCAGGATCCGTTTTTTGTGGGTTATTTTTCTGACGGATTAGAGGAAGGGCAAATTAATCAGTGACGTTAACACAAACTTACTGCTGACACCCTCTAAACTCTGTCAGGGAGGCTCTACTTGTATAAGCATTTAAAAGAACAGGTTCTGTAGAAATCTATGTGGAAATAGCTGACGACGGTGTAAAAGGAGTGTTCTCTTTTACGCTATAGTAGGATCTTGGGCCTCTGCATGGTTCTTTATACCTGGCGCTAACATTGACCTGTAAGGCTCAGTTCACATTTGAGTTATTTTGTCAGTTTTGGCCCCATAACTGCCCAAATAAGTGAAGTGTGCAGTGATTCTAAGAGCGATGCCTGTCATCTGCGTGCCATACTGACTCACAGTATTGTTTCACTACCACAGCAGACTCCCTATATAGCCGTCCCATTTATTTCAATGGTACGGATCAATCCTATACAGCGATCCGTATCATTAAAATAAATGGGACGGCTTGGGTGTAATTACACCTGCTCACCGCTGCAGATGCAACGGTTAGAAGGTTAACAGTGAAGAGGAGGCAGCGCTGGCACGGCGCACGCCTTCTCTTCAAACAGCTGATCGGCGAGGGTGCCGGGTGTCGGACCCCCGCCGATTTGATATTGATGACCTATCCTGAGGATAGGTCATCAATAAATATAACTTGGACAACCCCTTTAATAGTACATGTTTCAGTAGTCCATGCTATGCTTGTTTTTATTGTTCTCTTACTTAGGCACAGTATTTGAATACATTATTCATTTAAGTGTTATTTATCCTATTTATCTTCACTCCTTGTAGATTTGTCATGTAGTCGACATTTTGCGTTCATTAGCATGAGGGAATGCCAGTAAAACACTCAGAGGTGCACTTCACTTTTACATTTTATAAAGTATAGTTCCTCCATGAACTCAGAGATTTATTAGATACTTGTGGTTTAGCTAGAAAATAATTTCATAGGAGACTACATAAGAATATACCATATATTTTCTCTTACACATAATGTGAATATTATTGCACCTCTTACCTCAGGAATTGAGATATCTCTGTGACAGTATGGTCTAATATTCTAGTGATCTAATGATGCTTCTAATCTAATAACCAGACATGGCATACGCTATGGCTCATTTGGAAAACTAGTTGTCTTTGTACATTTAAATTAGGGCAGCCATAATGAACAAGGCCATTAAAGCACTCAGACCTTTAAAGCTAATTCAAGCAACATTTTCAGCATAATATGCAATTTAGTGTCCATATTACATTTGCAATACTCGGTCCTCCTGTGGTTCAACATAATCAAACCTAGATCACTGTAGGGTTCTAGGTAGTGTTGGGCGAGCATGCTCGGCCGAATACTTTTTAACTTGAGCATTGTGATGCTCAGCACATCGCTGTGTTCGGCTGTACACCGTGTGAGCTTGAGCACGATGCTCGAGTCTCCTCCCTACACGTTTGTTGGCTGCTAAACAGCCAATAAACGTGTGCGGAGGTACTGGCACTCACTGTAATGCCGTAGCCATGTTGGCTATTGACATTACAGTGATTGACTGGCAGGAACTCGTCATCGGGTGCTATATAGCACCCAATGACACATGGTTCGGCTCTTAGTCAGAGAGAGCTGCAGCAGAAGGGACATATAGTGTAGGGACAGGAATTGGTTTCTTTGTTAGGCAGGTTTCTTTGTTAGGCAGGATGTTAGCGCATCCGAAATATCAGTAACATTCAGTGTAATTTTTTCGCCGCTGGTGACAGCGACATTACCTGCACTACATCTCCTGTATAACGTTAGGGCATCCTAAATATCAGTGACATTCAGTCTAATTTTTTTGCTGCTGGTGGCAGCGACATTACCTGCGCTACATCTCCTGTATAACGTTTGCCCATCCTAAATATCAGTGACATTCAGTCTAATTTATTTGCGCATACAATTACAAAACCTGTGCTACTGTAAGTGTGACATACTTGCAAGCATATATACCATTTAATATGCTGAAGGCAAGCAGTAAGGGACGGGAAAGTGGGCATGCTGCTGATGGTGCACGCAGAGGCCGTCGCCCTGGGCGCGGTGAAACTGTGCCTGCTGCCAGAGCACAAGAAACACACTCATCCACGATACCCATCTTCATGTTCCAGTTTGCAGGGCGGCGCGGGACACCACTCTTTGACGTCACACCAGTGCGACCAGGTGGTCGGTTGGATTGCAGCAGATAATGCTTCCAGACGGTTAAGCACCACCCTGTCTTCCACAAAGTCCAGTCTCAGTAGCCAAGAATCTGGTCAACAGAATCCTCACCCTGATCCTCCTTCCTCTCACCATGGAGAGTCTTGGCAAACAAGTGATCCCACACTCGGATATTCCGAGGAGCTCTTTTCATCGCCATTCCTTGATTTGACCTTCTCGACAAGCCTGCTTGAAGAGGGACATGAGGAGATCTTGTGCACTGATTCCCAAACTCTTGAGAATCCACAGTCAGAAAAAGATGATGGTGGGGAACGGCAATTAGTGTTTCACGAGGTGGATTATGATGATGAGACACAGTTGCCAATAAGTCAATGGCAATTAGTGTCTCAAGAGGTTCATGATGAGGATGAGACACAGTTGTGAATAAGTGAGGTTGTTGTTAGGTCAACAAGTCAGGAGGATGACCAAGTGGAAGAGGAGGTGGTGGACGATGAAATCAGTGACCCAACCTGGGAAGGTGGCAAGCCAAGCGAGGACAGCAGTATAAAGGGGGAGGAATCCGCAGCACCACAACAGGCTGGAAGAGGCAGTGGAGTGGCAAATGGGAGAAGGCGGGCCACACCAAACAGGCCCGGAGCACCCCCTTGCAGCAATCTCCCTTGCCAAGGGGTAGGTGTTCCGCAGTCTGGCGCTTTTTTGAGGAAAGTTCGGACGATAAAATAATTGTCATTTGCAACCTGTGCCATACCAAAATGAGCTGGGGCGTGAACATTAGCAACCTCACCACCACCAGCATGATCCACCACATGGCATCAAAGCACCCTAATAGGTGGGCCGAATGCCTGGGTCCACAATCATCAGTGTCTGCGGGTCACACCACTGCCTCCTCTTCCCCTGTGTTACGTGCTGGCCAATCCCCTGTCCAAGACGCAGGCCTGGATGCCTCCCGCCCTGCACCTGGACCTTCGCAAGCACCATCAGCTAGCACATCCACTTCAGTGTCCCAGCGCAGCGTACAGATGTCCATACCACAGGCCTTAGAACAAAAGCGCAAATACCCAGCCACCCACCCACAGGCCATAGCACTAAATGCGCACATTTTTCCAAATTGCTGGCCCTGGAAATGTTGCATTTAGGCTTGTGGACACTGAGGCTTTACGCAGCCTGATGGCGGTGGCGGTCCCTCGTTACTCAGCCCCCAGCCGCCACTATTTTTCCTGGTGTGCCGTCCCCGCCTTACACCAGCATGTGTCCCGTAACATCACCTGTGCCCTGACCAACGCAGTTATTGGGAAGGTCCACTTAACGACTGACACATGGACAAGTGCTTGTGGCCAGGGACGCTACATTTCCCTGACGGCACACTGGGTGAACGTTGTGGAGGCCAGGAGCGAGTCGTACACTGGGATGGCATAGGTGCTACCGAAACCAAGGATTGCGGGCCCTACTTCCATAAGGATTTCTGCCGCCACCTACAATAGTGGCTGCAACCCCCCTTCTCCTCCTCCACCTCCTACTTCACTTCCACCTCTGAATTCTCATCTTGCAGCACCAGTCAGCCATCAGTTAGTAGCTGGAAGCAGTGTAGCACTGCAGTGGGGAAGCGGCAACAGCCCGAGCTGAAACTAATATGTTTAGGTGACAAACAGCACACCGCCGCAGTGCTGTGGCAGGGTATAAGGGACCAGACTGAGCTGTGGCTCCTGCCACTCAACCTAGAACCAGGAATGGTTGTGTCTGATAATGGCCGTAACTTGATGGCAACTTTGGAGCTCGGCAAGCTCACACACATACCATGCCTAGCCCACGTGTTTAACTTAGTGGTTCAGCGGTTTCTCAAAACCTACCCCAATTTGCCTGAGCTACTGGTGAAGGTGCGTCGCGTGTGTACCCATTCCCGAAAGTCATCTACAACTGCCTCCAGTCTGGCAACGCTGCAGCAGTGCTTGCAATTGCCAGCTCATCAACTGTTGTGCACGCGCTGGAACTCCACATTCCACATGTTGGCCAGGCTTTGTGAGCAGCAGAGGGCAGTAGTGGAATACCAGCTGTAACATGGTCGTCGCCTTTCTAGTCAGCTTCCATTCTTCACAAGCGACGAGTGGGCATGGATGTCTGACCTCTGTGAGGTTTTACACAACTTTGAGGAATCAACACAGATGGTGAGCGGCGATGCCGCTATTATCAGTGTAACCATCCCACTTCTGTGTCTACTGAAATGCTCGCTGCTCACAATGAAGGCAGACGCTTTGCATGTGGAAGAGGTGGAAATGGGGGAAGAGAGTACACAGGGTGATAGCCAGACCACCCTCCGTTCGTCTTCTCAGCACGAATTGGATGATGATGAGGAGGAGCAGGAGATGGTTGCCTCCGCTACAGAGGGTAGTACCCATAGCAGGTTTATTCCATCTGTTCAGTGTGGATGGGCTGAAGAGGATGAGGAGATTGAGAGTCATCCTCCTGATGAGGACAGCGAAGTCTTGTCTGTTGGGACTCTGGCACACATAGCTGACTTTATGTTATGCTGCCTTTCCCGTGACCCTCGCACTATACGTATTTCGGCCAACACCGATTACTGGTTCTTCATACTTCTCGCCCCCCGCTATAAAGAGAACTTTTCATCTCTCATTCCTGTGGTGGAGAGGACTAGCAAGATGGTGCAATACCAGAAGGTCCTTGTGGAAAAATTGCTCCAAAAATTTCCAGCTGACAACGCTGGCGGCAGAGTACGTAGTTCCTTGGGCAACCAAGGAGCGGAGACAGGGGAACACACAGCAGTTCCAACAGAGCCAAGGCAACACTCTCCAAGGCCTGGGACAGTTTCATGACACCCCGCCAGCACCCTCACCCTGATGCGCGGCCTAGTGTCACAAGGAGAGAAAAGTTTTGGAAGATGGTGAAGGAGTACGAAGCAGACCATGTCAGTGGTCCTCAATGATCCCTCTGTGCCTTACATCTATTGGGTGTCCAAGCTGGACACGTGGCATGAACTGGCGCTCTATGCCTTGGAGGTGCTGGCCTGCCCTGCCACCAGCGTTTTGTCAGGGCGGGTATTTAGTGCTGCTGGGGGCATAATAACTGATAAGCACATCCGACTGTCAACTGAAAATGCTGACAAGTTGACTCATATCAAAATGAACAAGGTCTACTCCACCAGAGGAAAGCGGCTGAACATACAGGCACTTTAAATGTGGCTTTTATGGTGTATGTAAATGTGGCTTTTATACTGTATTCCCATGCACCCCTTCCACCACAAAAAAGGGTATATGGTTTAATCTTCCTTTTTTCTCGTCCTCCTCCTCCATCATATCAACATGCTTATTAGGCTGCCCTCACTTCTAATGTTTTTGAGGGTCAGCTCAGCAGCAGACCCTCACCCATAATGTTTTAGAGGGTCAGCTCAGCAGCAGACCTTCACCCCTAATGTTTTAGAAGGTCAGATCAGCAGCAGACCCTCACCCCTAATGTTTTAAAAGGTCAGATCAGCAGCAGACTCTCACCCCTAATTTTTTAGATGGACAGCTCAGCAGCAAACCCTCACCCCTAATGTTTTAGAAGGTCAGATCAGCAGCAGACCCTCACCCCTAATGTTTTAGAAGGTCAGATCAGCAGCAGGCCCTCACCCCTAATTTTTTAGATGGCCAGCTCAGCAGCAGACCCTCACCCCTAATTTTGTAGATGGTCAGATCAGCAGCAGACCCTCACCCCTAATGTTTTAGATGGTCAGTTCAGCAGCAGGCCCTCGCCCCTAATGTTTTAGAGGGTCACCAGCAGGCCATCAATCATAATTTTTCATGGGTGTGTATGATGCGTGTGGGGATTGCCATTAGCAGCGGACCACAAGTGCAGGATCTGCCCCCCCTGTATAGATGCACCACTGCATATGGGGTTGAGCACTTCCTGCTTTTTAATACCACGCCAATTTGTAGTTTGTATTTTTTGGAGGTGTAGAAACTCCTAGTCTGAATGTGCCTTTATTTCCATCCACATAAAGGCACATTAGAACTGCTGATCCAGACAGCCATATTCTTATGTGTATGGTGACCTTAACTGTCAGTTAATTTTTTTTTTTTATATTTTAACTATATAAGCACAGAAAATAAACTTTGTAGTATATCTAATTAGAGAAAAATGCCCCTTTCTCCTCTAATCAGGCACCTCTTCTGTTTTCCCTGCTTTACTAACTCTCAATTAACTACTCAACTACTCAAATTACTCAAATTAACTACACTCGCTGTACATTTACGGTGCAGCGGGGAAGGAGTTTCCGCATTCTGCTGAACATGTATGATGTACTTATCAGGCAGGCACAGTAGCTGTGCTCATTCAATCAGAGCAGGGGCCTGGCTGTTACTAAAGACCAGGACCCTGCTGTAACTGACATAACTCCGAAGTCAGAGGTTTAACCTTCTAGATGCGGCAGTCAAAGCTGACCGCCTCATCTAAGCAATTTACAAAGGAGGGGTATAGAGAGTAGAATCTCCAGTTTTTTTCTCCAAGTGCAGTCTATGGGGGACATCATAGCAGCTAGTTTCCACCCACAAGCTCTGGGAAAACTGACAATTAGAGATGGATTGATCAGAGAGTAAACTGCTAAAAATGCAGAATACATAAGTCATATAATGACCAGATACAGTGTTATTCTTCATGTACTTACTGCACTAAATCCTGGCATAGCACATGGGTACCCTGTAACCATGGGCTATGCCAGGATTAGCTGAGCGGAGCAGGCTCCTGTCTGTCCCTGCTTCGCTAATCTAAAAGTCCTGCATGTGGGCTTTTAGATTAGCAAACCAGGCACACGCAGGAGCCCGCTCAGCTCAGCTAATCCTGGCATAGCACATGGTTACACTGTATCCATGTGCTATGCCAGGATTTTGTATATTACAAATGTGTTATTATGACATTAGGGACATTTTAACAAAAATGTATTCAAAAGTTTAGTTACTCTTTAAGTTGTCTGTGAAGGATCTGTATTTAGTACATGTGTCCGTTTTCGACACATGTTTAGTCCATGTGTCCGTGTGTCATCGCTATTCCACCTACACTGTTAGGCTGAAAATTAATTTTCTGAGCATCTCCTACCAGTGGTCCATAAAAATCTGTGACAAGACACAGATGTATAATCATTATTAGGACCTAACCTGGGTAAGGTATTTTTACAACTATATTAACTGATGCCTAACTAGGCAGTGGAACCTATCTTGACCCAGGTTAATTAATACTTCACTTTCAATTTATAGAAATAAAAGTGAAGTATTAATTAACCTGGGTCAAGATAGGTTCCACTGCCTAGTTAAGCATCAAAACACAGATGTCATCCGTGTTGTGTCAGTGGTTTTCACAGACCCATAGACTACAAAAGGCATGCTTAATCTGCATCACAGAGTAGTGCATGCCTTCATGGTTTTTCCACTGATCGTGTGAAAAACAAGGATGTGTGAATAAACCATAGTTGCCAACTGTCCTGAATTTTCTGGGACTGTCCCTGATGTTCAGAGACCGTCCTGGCAAATTTGCGATGTCCTGGGCCAAAAATGAAAGGAGCTAACGTAAACCCCACTCACAAGTGGGTGTTTCTGTGTGGGTTTGGACGTTACCATGGGTGGGGCTTCTATACCCCGATTTTACCAACTGAAATGTTGGTACGTGTAAAACATAGACAGCACATGTCTGTTCTTTACTGACATGTGAAAGGGTCTTAAATGTCTATAATATTCTTAATGAAATGTTGGCAGCAGATTGATCAGGTCTCCATCAGGTGTAGCACAAGGAACAAATTTATTCAGAAATAACAGCAAAACATATGAATATACATTTCAGTAAGATCAGAATCTCAGCATATCTGCTTTTGGCTTTCTTCCTCTCTCAGCTCTTTCTCTGTACATGTGCAGCAAGTATCCGCCTCTTTCTGCCTTTTCTTTTTAGCAGTACTTTAGTAACAACATAACACTGTGTCTGGAAACAGGCAATCACACAATGTAGTTTTTGCAAAACACCCCAACTCAACAACTACTTATCCTATTAGTCTCATAGATGGCTTGAATTTTTTAAACTTGTTCTTGGGTAGTGGTTTCGTCAAAGCATCAGCAACCATTTCCTCAGTTTCACGGTAAGCAAACTCAATTATGCCTCATTTCACCAAATCACGCAGGTGATGATATTTTACATAAATGTTCTTGATTCAACCAGATTACTTTTTGACTGGCTGCAAGACATTCTGCTTTTGTAGAAGACAAAGCAACAGAAACCTGTTTTCTGCTAGACCAGGAAATCGAACTTTCACCTAACTTGAATATGTAACAGCTTGTGGATTTACGGTCCTCTGAATCACCAGCCCAATCTGCATCTACATAGCTTATGAGTTTAAGATCTCCTGAGGCAAATATCTTCAAACTTCTATTTACAGTTGCTCTCAGATATCTAAGTAGTGTTTTAACAAGGTTCAAGTCTATTTGACGTGATTTGCTTACGTGTCTGCAGAGAATTCCAACTGTTGCTGTGGTATCTGGGTGAGTCATGTTTGCTACATACAATAGTGCCACCACTGCGTGTCTATAACAGATCATCTTCTCCTTCTAATCTCAAGTAGGATGGATCCATTCAGGGGGTGAAGAGGGCCCAGGAGCCTGAGGGGGCCCAAAGCCCCTTGTGCCATATAAGAAGACACCAGTATTATAGAAAGTGCATGCTGGTCAAGTTACACCTTTGGCTGGAGGGAAGGAGTTAAGTCAAGAATTTGGCATGGGGGTTGCCATTTAAATTTTTGACTTATGCAGCACAAAAGCCGAGTGCTTCCCTGCCCCTGGCCACAAAGCACTGAGGGAAGGGGGGCACCGGGGCCCATGAGCCTTTAGCTACGCCCCTGGATCCATTGGAGAAGAAGCGCCTTTAGTATCCGACATTCCAAACTGTTTCAGAATTGCAGTGATTTTAGCACCCTGATTCAGAAGAAAACTTACATCTTCTTCTCTTTGGATCTGAATTTTGAGATAATATGTTCCAACATCGTTTGTTTTAAAATGTTGATTGAGAATTTAACTCATTTTTGTGATCCCTTTCTCATCTTGATGAGCTATAATCACGTAATCCACATACAGGAGAATGTACATCCATTTTCCATCCACACATCTTATGTATAAACATGGATCTGCTTGACCTCTTTTAAATCCTTCTTCCAACAGAACGTTGTTCATTTTGGTATTCCATGCTCTTGCAGATTGTTTGAGGCCATATAGAGATTTTTGTAACTTACATAGAAGATTCTCCTTACCCTTGATGACATAATCTTCAGGCTGAGCCATATACAACTCTTCTTTAATGTCACCATTCAGAAGGGACGGTTTTGATGTCTAACAGTCATTTTGAGTCCTGAACGTGGTCTGCTTGGCAACTGGAGAGAATGTGGCAAAATAATCTTGACCATATTTTTGTAAATAGCCCTTTGCGATTAATCTTTACATCTGTGAGCTTTATGTTCAGAATCACACTTGGTCTTGAAAACTCATTTACATTTGATGGCTTTCTTGCCTTGTGGTACCTCAGTGAGTTTCCATGTTTGAAGTTGATGAATTTCTGAAGTTGATGAATACATTTCTGTCTTTCATGTGTAGGTAATCGTAGCATCCCTTCCCATGACTATGGCTCTGACTCTGGAAGTGTCTTGAACATTAAAGATAACTGTTGAGTGGGGATACCTTTGTTTGATCCAGTTGATCTTCTGACTTGAGGTTGATCTGGTACTTCTGTTGTTTCTTCAGTTGAAGTCTCAAACCAGATTTCTGTATGCCCTTTCTGGTTGCTTTTGGATTGTGATTGAAGTTGTTCTTGCTTAGGATGAACTATTGACATCATGAAACTTGAATGACACATGACTCTCATCACTCACTACATCTCTATTTATTGTTATCTTGTTGCTCTCAGAGTGAAGGATTCTGTAACTCTTTTGAGATTCACTGTAGCCTACCAGGATACCCTCCTTAGCATGGGATTCCTATTTGGTACCCTTCCAAATATTCTTATGTGGTCTAGTTTGGGCTTCTTGTTCCATTGTTCATATGCCGTTTTCTCAGTAGCTTTACTTGGTAGTCTATTTTGAATATTGCCAGCTGTCATGATTGCTTCAGCCCAGTGTCGGACTGGGGCGCCTAGGGCCCACCAGTGGAATTGTGGAATTGATTTTGGGGGCCCACCCTAGAGCTGGAGATATTACTTGTTCATTTCTCAGTCTCGCACACATGAATGTATGCATGATAGCACACAGTACAGTAACAGTATGCTAAACAGAACAGTATTGTGCACTGCACTATATCAAATTGTTTCTCCTTAATCAACTCATTTAGTTGATAACTGTATCTGTTATTTACAGTCAGTAGTTTGGACAGCAGTCACACATGGACATTCCATGTCCTAGATGAACCACCCAGTCCCCCAGCCAGCCTAAACAATATCCAAAGTAAAGGAAATGTTTCCTGCATATTCAAAAGGATAAGTTTATTGAAGTGATCGCAGTAGTGCCCGGCCTCCTCACAGCTCCCCAGGCTCAGCGCCGTACATCCTATAGAGGCTGTGCTTGGTATCATGCTCAGCCCCTTTCACTTCTATGGGGCTGAGCTGCTCCTAGGCCAATTGATCAATGAACGTGACATCACATGGCCCAGAAAAATCACAGAGAAGGGCACAGGGCTCACAGGAGCCCCGGTGCCTTCTCAAACAGCTGATCGGCAGTGGTCCCAGGTAGGGATCGACCGATTATCGGATTTACCAATATTATCGGCCGATATTCAGGATTTTCAAAGTTATCGGTATCAGCATCTAACCTTGCCGATATGCCGATAACGAATTGCGAACATGGATCGCGCTGCCCTCAACGCAATCAATGTTCCCTCAGCAGCACAGGGGAGAAGGAAGCAGTCCCTCCCCCCTGTGGCGCTGCTACCAGTGAGAGGCAAGAGGGGAAGAGGGGCTGTGGCCATTTCGCCACCAATGATGTTAACTCAGTTATTAATTCAAATATAGGAGGCAGGTGAATCATATAGCTGCACCCGACCTCTATGAGAGGTAGCTGCGATCCGCGGCATTTAACCCCTGCCGCACTGGAGGGGTTAACTGCCGCGGATCGCAGCTACCTCTCATAGAGGTCAGGTGTCGCTATATTTGAATTAATGGGCAAGTTATCTTCATTGGTGGCCGTGGCAGCTTCTGATCGGAGCCCCAGCAGTGTAATCCTGGGGCTCCGATCGGTTACCATGGCAGCCAGGACGCTACTGAAGCCCTGGCTGCCATAGTCAGCTCCCTGCGGCCATGTGTACTATGCACAGGGAGAGTGCGAAGTCCTATTCACCCTAATAAAGCTCTACTAGGGGGAATAGGACAAGGGATTAAAAGATCCCAGGTTCTAGCCCCTAAGGGGGAAATAGTTATTAAATAAAATAAAAAAAACCACCAAAATATTAAGTGTAAATATTTAATCTTAGATATCGGTATCGGCTCAAAAAAAAATCAATATCGGTCGATTCCTAGTCCCGGATGTCAGACCCCCACCAATCAGATACTGATGACCTATCCACAGTCATATGTGACTGATATCAGCCGCTCCTCTTATAACACTCCAGTACTGATATAACCTCCAGAGACAATACATCCTATGTGACTGATATCAGCTGCTTCTCTTCTAAAGCTCCAGCACTGATATAACTGTCACGGAACCATGAACCAGACGTACAACAAGAGATAAGAGAAAATAAGAAGGCTTTATTGAAAATAAAGCTGTAAAGCAAAAGTCCAAACGGATGGTGAAACCGAGCAGAGTCTTTGCGAAGCCAGAGGTCAGGAACCAGAAGGGTAGTCAGACGAAGCCAGGATCAGGAACCAGCAGGGTAGTCAGACGAAGCCAGGATCAGGAACCAGCAGGGTAGTCAGACGAAGCCAGGATCAGGAACCAGAAGCAGCAGCAGTCTTAGAAGCATGTGAACACAAGAGGACCAAGCAAGGAACTGAAGCCACAGACCTCCTATATATATGAGCTAGGCATCCAGCTCCTCCCAGTGGGAAGGAGGAGCCGCAGGGTGGAAGGCTACAAGAAACCCAGAAACCAAGATGGCCGCCAGCACATGTCAAACGAAGGAGAACAGCAAGAAGGTAAGACCATGACAGTACCTCCCCCTCAAGGGCCCCTCCTCCGCGGAGCACAAAACGGTTTCTGAGGGAAGCGTGCGTGGAAGACTCGGAGCAAGGCAGGAGCATGGACATCTGCGGAGGGAACCCAGGAACGCTCCTCTGGACCATAACCACGCCAATGGACCAAAAACTGCAACCGACCGCGGACCAGGCGTGAGTCCAGGATATTGCTCACCTCATATTCCTCACGATTGACCACTTGGACCGGACGAGGCCGAGGAACCGAGGAAGTGAAACGATTACACACCAGTGGCTTCAACAGGGAGACATGAAACACGTTGGAGATCCGCATGCCAGGAGGAAGCGCAAGGGCATAGGCTACCGGGTTTACCCTGCGAAGCACTCGGAAGGGACCAACAAAGCGAGGCGCCAGCTTGGGAGTGGGCACTCGAAGGTTGAGGTTGCGGGTGGACAACCATACACGGTCTCCGACCTGGTAGGAAGGAGCAGGCGCTCGTCTGCGATCAGCCTGGAGTCTCTGGCGCTGCGCAGAGACCTCAAGGGACTTCTGGATCTGTACCCAAGAAGCACGTAGGACGGAAAGGTGATCCTCCACAGCCGGAATATCCTGGGGAGAGAATACCTCCGGTAACACGGCAGGTTGGAACCCATAATTGGCCATGAAGGGAGACGTCCCAGAGGAAGAGTTCACCGCCGTGTTCCTGGCAAACTCAGCCCAAGGCAGGAGGTCAACCCAATTGTCTTGGTGGTCGGAGACATAGCAACGAAGGAATTGCTCCAAGGCCTGATTGGATCGTTCTGCGGCCCCATTGGACTGAGGGTGGTAGGCCGAGGAGAAGGAGAGATGAATCCCCAACTGGGAGAAAAAGGCGCGCCAGAACCTGGACACAAACTGACTCCCCCGATCCGACACAATCTCCTTGGGCAAACCGTGCAACCGGAAGACCTCCCTGGCAAAAATCATGGCCAACTCTTGTGCAGAGGGTAACTTCTTGAGAGGAACACAGTGGCACATTTTGGAAAACCGATCCACAATCATGAGAATGACCGTATGGCCTCGGGATGCAGGGAGGTCCACAATGAAATCCATCCCCAGGTGTGACCATGGGCGCTCCCCGGTGGCTATGGGTTGCAGAAGGCCCAACGGAAGGTGCCGAGGGGACTTACTCTGGGCACAAACGGAGCATGCCGCTACATATGCGGCGATGTCGGAACGTAGGGAAGGCCACCAGAACAGACGTGAAACAGCCCAGGACAGCTGATTCTTTCCAGGATGCCCCGCGGTCTTGGAGTTATGGTAGGTTCGCAACAACCGAGTGCGCAACTCCTCAGGCACAAAACATCTGCCGTTGGGTCTCCCAGAGGGAGCACCAGATTGAGCCGCCAAAATCTGCTCAGCCAGGGGAGAGGTCAGGCTGGTGCGAATGGCGGCCAGGATCTGATTCGGAGGTATGACCGAAGTCGGAATCGACTCCTCCCTGGACAGCTCGGAGTACTGCCTTGATAAGGCATCCGCCCTGATGTTCTTGGAACCGGGTAGGTAGGAGACCACGTAATTAAAACGTGACAAGAACAGAGCCCATCTGGCCTGACGTGGTGTCAATCTCTTGGCCTCAGAAAGGTAGGTCAGATTCTTGTGGTCCGTCAGGATGAGAACCGGAACCACCGAACCCTCGAGCAAGTGCCTCCATTCTTTAAGGGCCTGCACGATGGCCAATAACTCCCTGTCACCAATCTGATAGTTGCACTCCGCGGAAGACAGTTTCCGGGAGTAAAACCCACAAGGAAGCAGAGGACCCTCTGGTGTTCTACGCTGAGACAGAAGGGCGCCTACTCCCGTCTCAGACGCGTCCACCTAGAGGACAAAGGGCAACCCAGGGTTGGGATGCGACAGAATCGGAGCCGACACAAAGGCGGACTTTAGGGCCTCAAAAGCTCGGATGGCCTCGAGCGGCCAGACCTGGGAATTACTGCCCTTCCTGGTCAGATCCGTGAGAGGCTTGGCCAGCATGGAAAAGTCCCTGATGAACTTCCGATAATAATTGGCGAAGCCCAAAAAGCGCTGCAGGGAACGAAGACCACTGGGCTGGGGCCACTGTAAGACAGCCGAAACCTTCTCAGGATCCATGGAGAACCCCTCAGCGGAAATGATGTAACCTAAGAAGGTTACCTGGGATCGGTGAAATTCGCATTTCTCAAGCTTACCGAACAGCTTGTTCTCTCGTAACCGTTGCAACACTCGTCTGACATCCAGAATGTGGGCCTCCATGGATTCAGAATATACCAAGATGTCATCCAAATAGACCACCACACACTGCTGCAACAGGTCACGGAAAACATCGTTGATGAATTCCTGAAAGACTGCGGGCGCATTGCACAACCCAAAGGGCATAACCAAGGATTCATAATGACCGGTCCTGGTGTTAAACGCGGTCTTCCACTCATCGCCCGCCTTGATCCTTACCAGGTTATATGCCGCCCTCAGGTCGAGTTTGGTAAAGACCGTGGCCCCTTTAAGGCGATCGAACAGCTCGGAAATCAAGGGTATCGGGTAAGCGTTCTTGATCGTGATGCGATTGAGACCCCTGTAATCGATGCAAGGCCTCAACTCACCGCCCTTCTTTTTCACAAAGAAGAATCCAGCCCCTGCCGGGGACGAAGATTTGCGAATGTGTCCGCGTGAAAGCGCCTCCCTCACGTACTCCTCCATGGCCTCATTCTCCGCTACCGACAGTGGATAGACTTTGCCACGAGGAGGAACGGCACCAGATTGTAACTCTATGGCACAATCGTATGGGCGGTGCGGAGGTAGGGCAACCGCGCGCACCTTATCGAATACATCCCGGTACTCCTCATATTCAGGAGGCAACAGAGAGTCCGAGGAAGTACACAGCAACTTGACAGGCCCATGGATGCAACTAGCCCCACACTGCGGTGACCACGAGAGGATCTCGACCGATCTCCAATCGAAAGTCGGATTATGCTTCTGGAGCCAGGGGTACCCCAAGACCACCGAGTAGTGTGGAGACGAAATAACCTGGAGGCAGACCGACTCTCTGTGAACGGCACCAATGGCTATCCCCACTGGAAGGGTCTCATGAGTCACGTGTGGCGGCAGAAGGGGTCTGCCGTCTATCGCCTCAAGAGCCAGTGGGGAACCTCGAGCCTGCAGAGGAATGGAATTGGCGGCAGCGAACACACTATCAATGAACAAACCACCAGCACCAGAGTCCACCAACGCCTGGGTCGTCACCGAGCCCCCGACCCAGGAGAGGACAACAGTGATCAGTGGTTTGTCAACACAGGAAACCGGGGACGAGGAGACTCCACCCAAGATCTGCCCCCGACAGGATCTCAGGTACGAGCGTTTTCCCGGACGGTTCGGACATGCCAACCGAAAATGCCCACCGAGACCACAGTACATGCATCGGCCCTCGCGTCTCCGGAGTGCCCTCTCCCCCTCGGACAGGCGAGCAAACCCCAGCTGCATGGGTTCACCCCCAGACAAGTCATCCCCAGGAGGCGTGGGAGGAGAGGGAGGCACGGGTGGGACAGCAAACGTAGGCACCAATCTGTTAGAAGACCTCCGCAGGTTCTCCTTAAAGGAAGGTCTCTCCCTGAGTCTGGTGTCAATCAAAATCAGGAAAGAAATAAGAGACTCGAGCTCAACTGGTAGGTCCTTAGCTGCAACCTCATCCTTCAAGGCATCCGAGAGACCATGAGAGAAAGCAGCGACCAGAGCCTCATTATTCCAGCCCACCTCTGCTGCCAGGGTACGAAACTCAATGGCGTATTCAGCTACGGATCGTGAACCCTGTCTGATGGACATAAGGAGCTTCGCAGCAGAGGCAGCACGAGCCGGCACATCGAATACCTTCAGAAGAGAAGCAACAAAACCGTAAAACTCGGCAACCACCAGATTGTTCTTCTCCCATAAAGGGCTGGCCCAGGCCAAGGCCTTGTCCGAGAGCAGCGAGATCAAGAAGCCCACCTTTGATCTCTCAGTAGGAAAGGCATGTGGCAGCAACTCGAAATAAATGCCCACCTGGTTAAGGAAACCTCGGCACTGAGTTGGCTCTCCCCCAAAGCGCTGTGGAAGAGGGGCAGAACCGGTCATACCCCGAAACACCGCAGGCGCAACAACAGGTGTCAGGGTAGACTCTGGCGCAACAACCGGAGCGGCAGTAGGAGCGAGCCCAGGAGCGACAACCGACCCATCGGCAACGGGAGCGAAATGAGCCGTGCGTTCAAGCAGGGTTTGCAACGCCACAGCGAACCGACCCAACAGGTGATCCTGCTGATCAAGTCTGGCAACCAGCGTGGGTAGCGAGGATGGCCCTGTACCGTCAGAATTCATGGCTTGGTCCTAATGTCACGGAACCATGAACCAGACGTACAACAAGAGATAAGAGAAAATAAGAAGGCTTTATTGAAAATAAAGCTGTAAAGCAAAAGTCCAAACGGATGGTGAAACCGAGCAGAGTCTTTGCGAAGCCAGAGGTCAGGAACCAGAAGGGTAGTCAGACGAAGCCAGGATCAGGAACCAGCAGGGTAGTCAGACGAAGCCAGGATCAGGAACCAGCAGGGTAGTCAGACGAAGCCAGGATCAGGAACCAGAAGCAGCAGCAGTCTTAGAAGCATGTGAACACAAGAGGACCAAGCAAGGAACTGAAGCCACAGACCTCCTATATATATGAGCTAGGCATCCAGCTCCTCCCAGTGGGAAGGAGGAGCCGCAGGGTGGAAAGCTACAAGAAACCCAGAAACCAAGATGGCCGCCAGCACATGTCAAACGAAGGAGAACAGCAAGAAGGTAAGACCATGACAATAACCTCCAGAGACATTACATCACATGTGACTGATATCAGCCGCTCCTCATATAATGCTCCAGCACTGATATAACCTCCAGAGACATTACATCACATGTGACTGATATCAGCCGCTCCTCTTATAACGCTCTAGTACTGATATAACCTCCAGACACATTACAGCCTATGTGACTGATATCAGCCGCTCCTCTTATAACGCTCCAACGCTGATATAACCTCCAGAGACATTACATCACATGTGACTGATATCAGACGCTCCTCATATATTGCTCCAACGCTGATATAACCTCCAGAGACATTTACATCATATGTGACTGATATCAGCCGCTCCTCTTATAACGCTCCAACGCTGATATAACCTCCAGAGGCATTTACATCATATGTGACTGATATCAGCTGTTTCTCTTATAACGCTCCAGTACTGATATAACCTCCAGAGACATTACATATTATGTGGGGGTGAGGGGCTGGGAAAATGTGAAATGCCACTGATGAGGGGGACACCGGGAGACATAACTTCTTGCTCTGTATAAAGTATAGGTGAGATAGTTGGTGGGAAAGGTCTGTGAGGGGCTGGAACAACAGGGACACAAGATGTGCAGGGGCAGCAGTTTCAGGACTCTCCTAACTTCCCAGTTCCCTCCCACAGTAACTTACCCCAGTTCTGCTGTGTGGAGTAGTGGGACCAGTGAGAGAAGAGAACTGAACTTTATACTGGAGCCACAGTGACTCAGAGGGAGCAGCGTCTCCATCATCTCCTGCTGCTGCCTCGGCTCCTCTGGCTCCGCCCCCTCCTCACACATGATGGAATATCACACTGCAGAGAGGAGGGGGGGGGGGAGCTGTCTGCTCATGTCGGGTCGGTGAAGTTTACTTTGGAGAAAGGAACAAGCGCTGCAAGGTATTGTGCTGTCCCTTTCACCAAAGTAAAATGATATGTGTGCCAGTGCTGCAGTCCAGCACCTGATAACAGCCAGGCGCCTGAAAGTATAGTAACTGCCCTGCTGGTGGCTCTGGCTGTAGTATAAGCAGACAGGCAAGGGGCCCACCGGGCATTTCACCGGCTTCCCGGTGAGCCAGTCCGACCCTGCTTCAGCCTAATATATTGTTGGTAGATCAAACAGCATACTCGTTCCTCTTCCACAGAAAGTGTGATTCTTTTTTTCTGCAACACCATTTTGTTCAGGATTGTATGGTACAGTAGTCTGGATCTGGAATAAGATTACATTTCTCATTAAAATGGTTTGTGTTTTCTCACTTGTGCATTCAGTTCCATTGTCTGCACGTAGAATCTTTGGCTTTTTCCCAAACTTGTTACTTACTTCAGAGAGAGATTCTTCACGTTTCTCTGGAACTTAATTTTTTGCTATGAGGCAAATGAAAAACTGTATATCTTGAATAATCGTCAATAAAAGTGAGAAAATGGGGCACAATTGTAGCGTACAAAAGTCTCACATTATGGCGCACTGTATCTGTGCACCATAATTTGTGACTTTGAGCTTCTCGGCACTTCAGAAAAGTGGGCATGGCTTAGCGGAAGGGTGTGTGGCTTTGTACCACTTCATTTACTATAACTTTCACCAAAAAGTGGTGGAAGTTATAACTGAAGTCTACACCACCCTTTAGCTGCATAGACTTCAGTTTCTGGTGCACAGAATGGCAGAGATGTGCCTGATTTGGTAAGAGGCTTCTGCATGTTTTGATGTACTTGAATTAATAATAAATGCAGCTTTGGTACTTGGAGTGTTACTTTCTTCACTGACAGCACTTTAAACTCTTTTTGATCACTCTACCTTTTTAGCTGATTCATTCTAGCTTTCCAAACTCTGCACTCAGCTTTCAGATGACCTGTTTTCTTGTGTATAAAACACTGACGTGTCTCCTTTAAATGAGCTTTGCTTGTGACTAGATCCTGTGTCTTTAACCCCTTCTACCCCGGGACAGTTTTCTCCCGCCTGCCCAGGCCATTTTTTTGCAAATCTGACATGTGTCACTTTATGTGGTAATAACTTTGGAACACTTTTATTTATCCAAGCCATTCTGAGATTGTTTTCTCATAACACATTGTACTTCATGATAGTCATAAATTTGAGTCAATATATTTGTCACAGTCCCTCCCATGACAGAGGTGAGAAGATCTGAGAGACTGGCGGCACGTGAGGGTATCTGACAGTCTCTCTGTTTTCTCCTTGCAGTGTTGTTGTTTGGTAATGACTGCACCTCTTGTCAGGTGCAGCTTGTGGTCATTATGAGGCTCTATTTAGTTCTGACTCATACTGCTTACCATGCGGTTGATATTTCCTGCTGGAGTTGGTTGATCTGGTGTGTTGTTCCTTTGGATCTCCTGCTCCTCCATTCTTCTTTAAGCTAAGTGCATTTTGTTTTGCATTTTGTTGTTCGCTTGTGTTTGTTGTTTTCTAGGCCTCAGGGAGATGCTGGTTCCTTCATCTGGGAAAGAAACAGTAGTCTCATGCCCTGCCACCACTCCTAGGGATTTCCAGGGTCTCCAGGGCTAAGGTTCCGGTTTATGAGTATTTCCACTTTAGGGTCTACTCATATTGGCAGGAGTCAGGGAGAGGTCTAGGGATTCCTAGGAGGTCACCATCCCTCTCCCTTAGCTTTGAGGCCTAGACTCCGGTCTATTTCCTTCTAAGTGTTATCTGGTGTTTTCCCCAACCCACTACTCGTGACATTATCAACCGCCAAAAAAACATCATTTTGTTTGTGTCAGTGCAGCGATGGATACGGTTTCTGCACTGGTCGATTGTATGCAGGGTCTTTGGAGGTGGCTGACCTCCGCACGGCCGTCTCGCAGTTTCAGAGACCACAGGCGGCGGCTTCCAGCAGCGGGAACAAGGCCTGCCAGGAACCTAAGGTCGCTCTCCCAGATAGGTTTTCCCGGGGAAGTGACAACTTTGTTCGGTTCAGGGAGTTGTGCAAACTATATTTTAGACTACGTCCTAACTCTTCTGGGGACGAGAGTAAAGAGTGGGGATTATTATTTAGTTACTGAAAGGTGACGCTCAGTCATGGGCTTTTTCTTTGCCGACCGGATCACAATCCCTCCGGTCGGTAGATAAATTTTTCAGAGCTCTGGGACTTATCTACGATGACCCAGATCGGGTCTCCCTGGCTGAGACTAAGTTGCGTGGTTTATGGCAGGGAGAGCATTCTGCTGAGTCCTATTGCTCGGAATTTAGGAGATGGGCAACTGATACGGAGTAGAACGACCCAGCCCTCCATAGTCAATTATGTCAAGGGTTATCCAAGAACCTGAGGGACGCATTAGCATTTCCTGAATATCCAGAGTCTTTGGCTGTACGTATTGATAGACGCCTGAGGGAGAGATCTAAGGTTCCTCTCGCTCGGGACGCACTATCATATGGAGAGGCGGGTTCTTCTGTCATTTTGGGTAGGGAGGCACTTAAGCTCATGTCTGATGATGAGCCAATGCAGTTGGGGGAAGTCACTCCTGGACCTGGTAATAAAAACGTTAGGGTTAAGAAAGGACTCTGCTTTTTCTGTGGTAAAGGGGGACATTTTGTTAACGTATGTACTTATGTTAAACATCAAGGTGAAAAAGGAAAAAAAAAAATAATATGTTTAGTCCTCTTCTCACTCTTGGTGGTGTGGGTAGGGAATCTGAGAATGTACATTTGTCATTTACCGGTAGTACCCGATTTCTCCTGCCTGCCAAGGTGGCGCTAGACTCCAAAACTGTGGGAATTAAAGTATTTATTACAAGTGGGGCAGGGGTTAACCTAGTGGATGGCCAATTTGTCCGTATGCATGGTTTGGCTACAAGCGCATTAGAGAAAAAAAATTGGGTGTTTGCAATGGATTCCGCTCCACTCTCCCAAAAGTATTCGTCACAAATGGTGCAGGACATTTGCCTAAAGATGGAAGATTTTCATGAGGAATCCATTTCATGTTTTGTGCTGGAGGATCTTCCTGCTCCTCTAGTGCTAGGTTTACCATGGTTATCGAAACATAACCCTACCAACGATTGGCAAGCGAGACAGATTCTTGATTGGAGTGATTTTTACATAGACAACTGTCTTAGCTTGTCGCTTTCTGTTGTAACCACTAAAATAGTACCTTCTTTTATTTCAGATTTTTCTGATGTATTCTCTGAAAGTGGAGACCAGGAGTTACCTCCTGTATGATTGTCCCGTCAACCTTATTCCTGGAGCTAGATTGCCCACGTCTCGGTTGTATAATCTTTCTGAACCCAAAAGAGTAGCCATGCGAGAATATATCACTGAGAGCTTGGCTAAAGGTCATATTAGACCATCAAAATCACCAGTGGCTTCAGGGTTCTTCTTTGTAAAAAAAAAATGGACGGAACCCTTAGGCCATGTTTGGACTTCCGTGAGCCTAATCGCATTACTGTCCGTGATCCCTATCCCCTTCCTTTGATCCCAGATTTGTTCAATCAGATTGTCGGTGCCAAGGTGTTCTCTAAATTGGATTTGAGGGGGGAATATAATCTGGTAAGGATCAAGGAGGGGGACGAATGGAAGACGGCCTTTAATACCCCTGAAGGTCATTTTGAGAATTTAGTCATGCTATTTGGGTTGACCAATGCTCCTGCTGTTTTTCAACATTTCATCAATGACATTGTCACGGATGATATTGCAGATAGCTGGAAGTTATGGATAAACATCCGACTGGCTTGATCCCAAACTAAGGAGCATAAAGGTGACCCCTGGAAAACCCTAAGAGCTCACCCTGACTGCTAAGCTCATACAAAGGTTTTAGAGGTAGATGATTGCATGCCCTCGTACCTAGACTGTGTAACACCTGAAAACCATATAATAGTGAGGGGACACGACCACCAGCTCCCTGCACTTAATACGGAGGGAGTCAGGGTCACCTAGAATCAAGCCAGCAAGTAAACACAATACAAAAAAGGACTTATCTGAACAAGGAGTAACAGAAGTCTCCAGCAGTGATCACTTCAATCCAGGAAGTAGTATAAACCACAAAGTGAGGCAGTATGGGAGGGAATATAAAGGGAGGCAATTAGTGTGAATAGGTGACAGCTGGGAAGAGGGAAAGGAGATGACAAAGTGAAACCAAAACAAAGAACATCATGCAAGAGGTACAGAAGAACGTCTGCCAGACCTTCTCAGAGAGCTGGTGGTGAAAGACATATTTTATCATCTGGTGGGCAGGTTTGTTGTGGTGTATCTGGATGATATTTTAATTTATTCCCCCGACATGGAGAAGAATCAGGATCATGTGAGACAGGTCTTACAGATCCTAAGGGAGAATAAATTGTATGCTAAGATGGAGAAGTGTGTATTTGCGGTTCCGGAAGTGCAATTCCTGAATTACCTACTCTCATCTTCGGGTTTTCGTATGGATCCAGAAAAAGTCTGTGCTATGTTGGACTGGGATCGACCCAAAAATCTGAAAGCACTCATGCGATTTTTGGGGTTTACCAACTATTACCGTAAATTTATCTTGAATTGCTCGACTGTTGTTAAATCATTAACAGTTATAACCAGGGCTTTTTTTCTCAGAGAAAAGGTGGTGGAACTCACCCCCCCCTCCCCTGGCCACGCCCCTACCCACCCCTAGGACTACCCCCTAAAACCGCCGCTTTAGAGAACAGGGATACACTGTGCCACACAATACTGTATATTGTGTGGTACAGTGTAGAGGTATACTGTGTGGCACAGTGTAGAGGTATACTGTACATTGTGGGGCACAGTATAGCGGTATACTGTATATTGTGTGGCACAGTGTAGCGGTATACTGTATATTGTGTGGCACAGTGTATGCTATATGTCTATAACATAAACATATTTCACATGAAAACTTACTGTTACTTGGCTTGGCCCTTGGGGATCTCGACACCACTTCAACACTTTGGCCGGGGGCTCGGCGGAGCTGATGTTGTGTTTTATCCTAATGAGAGAGTTTTCATAATAAGGATTTGGAGAAGGGACTGAGGGGTCACAGAGCAGGGAGAGGCTGGTGCTGCTACTAGGGGGGGGGGGGGGGTCATACCATGGGGGAGTAATAAAGCCCACCATAATGCCCCCCAGTAGAAATAATTCTCCTTATAATGTGACAATGCAAAAAATACCCCCTTATGCCCCCAGTTGAGCTAATGTCCCCCATAATGTGCCAGTATAAAATACCCCTATATAATGCCCCCAGTAAATGCCCCCATAGTGCTCCTCTCCCCCTTCCTCCTAGTGCCCCCCATAATGTACCAGTATAAAATGCCCCATATATCGTGCCCCAGTAGATGCCCTCAGTGTCCCCCATAATTTACAAGTATAAAATACCCCTTCTTAGTGCCCCCCGTAGATGACTCCATAGTACTCCTCTTCCCCCTTCCCCATAGTACCCACCATGTGTCCCAGTATAAAATGCTACTGTACAGAGCCCCCCATATAAAATACCCCTTCTTTGTGACCTCAGTAGATGCCCCTATAGTGCCCACCAATAATGTGCCAGTAATAAGTGCCCTCAATCACGTGCCACTGCCAGTAATAAGTGCCCCCATCACGTGCCAGTAACAAGAGCTCCCCATCACGTGCCAGTAATAAGCCCTCCATCACGTGCCAGTAATAAGCCCTCATCACGTGCCAGTAATAAGCCCCTCCATTACTCGCCAGTAATAACCCCCCATTACGTGCCAGTAATAAGCCCCCCCATTACGTGCCGGTGCCAGTAATAAGCCCCCCATTACGTGCCAGTAATAAGCCCCCCATTACGTGCCAGTAATAAGCCCCCCATTACGTGCCAGTAATAAGCCCCCCCATTACGTGCCAGTAATAAGCCCCCCCCATTACGTGCCAGTAATAAGCCCCCCCATTATGTGCCAGTAATAAGCCCCCCCATCATGTGCCAGTAATAAGCCCCCCATCATGTGCCAGTATTAAGCCCCCCCATCATGTGCCAGTATTAAGCCCCCCCATCATTTGCCAGTATTAAGCCACCCATCATGTGCCAGTATTAAGCCCCCCCATCATGTGCCATTAAGCCCCCCCGCCCCCCATCATGTGCCATTAAGCCCCCCCGCCCCCCCATCATGTGCCATTAAGCCCCCCTGCCCCCCCATCATGTGCCAGTATTGTAATAAGCCCCCCAATGTGCCAGTAACACTATTGTAAAAAACAACAAAAAAAATAACTTATACTACTTACCTCAGTGTCAGCGATGCGATGCAGACCTCTTCCGGCCTGTTTCCCACACTGTATGGCTCAGGCGGCACGATGATGTCATCGCGCCGCCTACCCTGGCCTCTGATAGGCTGCCGGCTTAGCGCCTGCAGCCTATCAGAGGAAGGGGAAGGGACACGCCTCTCCCTCCCCTGCACCGCTGCAGCACAGGCAGATTACTATGGAGATGAGCACAATGGAAGCGCTCATCTCCCTGTGCCCGGCGGCGGCTCACTTGGGGGGGGGCATTTTAGTTGGGGGGGCACAGCATGATGTAGGGGGGGCCGTGGCTAAGCAGTGGGCCGGCTGGGCCCAGTAACTAAAAGGGGGCGGGGTGGGGGGAAATAGGTGGCGGAACGCCGTTCTGGGGCGTTCTGCCAGAAAAAAAGCCCTGGATATGACTAAGAAAGGTGCGGATTTCTCAGTCTGGTTTGATGAGGCATTACATGCCTTTTCAGCGGTAAAGGATTTTTTTGCTTCTGCTCCTATACTGGTGCAACCTGATGTGTCACAGCCATTCATTGTTGAAGTTGACGCATCAGAGGTAGGGGTTGGAGCAGTCTTGTCGCAGGGTCCTTCTAGCAAATGGCGCCCATGTGCTTTTTTCTCTAAAAAACTCTACTGCTGAAAGAAATTATGATGTAGGTAATAGAGAGTTGCTGGCCATTAAGTTGGCTTTTGAGGAACGGCGTCATTGGTTGGAAGGAGCGAGCGATTCATCCTATTACGGTAATTACTGATCACAAAAATCTGGCTTATCTGAACCCAAGGCAGGCCAGACGGTCGTTGTTTTTTACCAGATTTAATTTAGTTGTCACCTATCGCCCTGGAGTTAAAAACGTCAAAGCGGATGCTTTGTCGGTAGGTTTCCTGGGGGGGTGATTCGGAGGATCCTGGCCCGATATTAGCTGATGGGGTGGTTGTTTCCGCCCTTTATCCTGAACTTGAGGCAGAGGTTTTGGAGGCCCAGGGAGATGCACCTGATTCTTGTCTCCCAGGGAAGTTGTTTGTTCCTTCAGAACTACGGCACAAGGTGTTTCAGGAACATCTCAGTAGTGTTCTTACGGGACACCCTGGGAGCAGATCCACGGTTGTTCTTATTTCTGGTGGCCAGGATTGTTGAAATGTATTGAGGGCTATGTGTCAGCTTGTGAGACTTGTGCGCGTGCCAATGTGACAAATACTCGGCCTTCAGGATCTCTACTTCCCTTGTCTATCCCATCCCGACCGTGGGCTCATTTGTCCATGGACTTTATCATAGATTTGCCTAATTCTTCAGGGAAAACTGTGTGGTTGTTGATTGCTGGTGGTTGTTGATTGCTTCAGCAAGATGTCGCACTTTATAGCTTTATCAGGTCTACTTAATGCTAAAACTCTCGCACAAGTGTTTGTCGATAACATCGTGAAACTACATGGCATTCTGATGTGGTGTCTGATAGGGCGACTCAGTTTGTTTCCAGATTCTGGAAGGCGTTCTGTACTCGCCTGGGGGTCCAATTGTCCTTCTCTTCGACTTATTTGAGATGTTTTGTCTCGGCGAATCACGAGGAGTGGTCTTCATTTTTGTCGTTGGCTGAGTTTGCCATAAATAACCGTAGGCAGGAGTCCACTGATAAGTCGCCGTTTTTCTGAGCATATGGGTTCCATTCGCAGTTTGGCATATTTTCTGGTACTGAGACTTCTGGTATACCGGAAGAGGAAAGATTTTCCTCTTCGTTGTCATTTATTTGGCGGAAAATTCAAAAAAATGGGCAAAAAGTATAAATGTATGGCTGATAAGAGACGTATGAGTGGTCTGGACCTGAGAGTGGGTGATTCTGTGCGGCTGTCCACAAGAAACATTAAGTTGAAGGTACCTTCTTGAAAGTTGGGGCCAAGGTTTATTGGGCCATATAAGATCTCTGCCATTATTAATCCGGTTGCTATTCGTCTTGAACTTCCGCAGGCTTTAAAAATTCATAATGTTTTTCACAAATCTTTACTGAAAAGATATGTCGAACCTGCTGAACCGTCCCCCTTACCTCCTGCTCCTGTCTTGGTGGACGGTAATCTTGAATTTCAGATTGCCAGGATAGTGAACTCACAAATTCTTTGTCAATCTCTTCAGTATCTCGTGCACTGGAAAGGTTACTGTCCAGAGGAAAGAATGTGGGTTCCTGCAACCGACGTTAATGCCAGTCGCCTTGTGAAGGCCTTTCCCAGGGCGCATCCTGATAAAGCTGGCCCTGGGTGTCCGGAGGTTACCCGTAGGAGGGGGGGGGGGGTACTGTCACGGTCCCTCCCATGACAGAGGTGAGAAGATCTGAGAGACTGGCGGCACCTGAGGGTATTTGACAGTCTCTCTGTTTTCTCCTTGCAGTGCTGTTGTTTGGTAGTGACCACACCTCTTGTCAGGTGCAGCTTGTGGTCATTACTGAGGCTCTATTTAGTTCTGACTCACTTCTTACCATGCGGTTGATATTTCCTGCTGGAGTTGGTTGAGCTGGTGTGTTGTTCGTTTGGATCTTCTGCTCCTCCATTCTTCTTTAAGCTAAGTGCATTTTGTTTTGCATTTTGTTGTTCGCTTGTGTTTGTTGTTTTCTAGGCTTCAGGGAGATGCTGGTTGCTTCATCTGGGAAGGAAACAGTAGTCTCATACCTGCCACCACTCCTTAGGCTTTCCAGGGTCTCCAGGGCTAAGGTTATGGTTTATATTTATATTTCCACCTTCAAAGTCTACTCATATTGGCAGGAGTCAGGGAGAGGTCTAGGGATTCCTAGGAGGTCACATCCCTCTCCCTTAGCTTTTAGGTCTAGACTCTGTCTATTTCCTTCTGTGTGTTATCTGGTGTTTTCCCCTTCCCACTACTAGTGACAATATTTCATCTTTATTTATGAAAAAATCCCAAATTTACCAATTTGTTTTAAAAATTCACAAATTTCTAAATTTCAATTTCTCTGCTTTTAAAACAGAAAGTGATACCTCATAAAATATTTATTAATTAATATTCCCTAGATGTCTATTTTATGTTGGCATCATTTTCTAAATGTCATTTTATTTTTAAGGACATTAGAAGGCTTAGAATTTTAGAAGCAATTATTAAAATTTGTAATAAAATTTCCTAAACCTACTTTCTAAGGGCTCTTTCACACTTGCGTTCTTTTCTTCCGGCATAGAGTTCCGTCGTTGGGGCTCTATGCCGGAAGAATCCTGATCAGTTTTATCCTAATGCATTCTGAATGGAGAGAAATCCGTTCAGGATGCATCAGGATGTCTTCAGTTCCGGACCGGAACGTTTTTTGACTGGAGAAAATACTGCAGCATGCTGCGCTTTTTGCTCCGGCCAAAAATCCTGAACACTTGCCGCAAGGCCGGATCCGGAATTAATGCCCATTGAAAGGCATTAATCTGGATCTGGCCTTAAGCTAAACGTTGTTTCGGCGCATTGCCGGATCCGACGTTTATCTTTTTCTGAATGGTTACCATGGCTGCCAAGACGCTAAAGTCCTGACAGCCATGGTAAAGTGTAGTGGGGAGCGGGGGAGCAGTATACTTACAGTCCGTGCGGCTCCCCGGGCGCTCCAGAGTGACGTCAGGGCGCCCCACGCGCATGGATGACGTGATCGCATGGAAACCATCCGGTCATTCTGAATCCATGCGGTCATTCTGGAGCGCCTTGGGAGCCGCAAGGACTGTAAGTATACTGCTCCCCGCTCCCCACTACTACTATGGCAACCAGGACTTTAATAGCGTCCTGGCTGCCATAGTAACACTGAACGCATTTTGAAGACGGATCCGTCTTCAAATGCTTTCAGTTCACTTTCAGTTTTTCCGGATCCGGCGCGTAATTCCGGCAAATGGAGTACATGCCGGATCCGGACAACGCAAGTGTGAAAGAGCCCTTACTGGACCGGCTCATTTTCACCTTAAGGACCAGGCCATTTTTTGCAAATCTGACCAGTGTCACTTTATGTGGTGATAACTTTAAAACGCTTTGACTTATCCAGGCCATTCTGAGATTGTTTTTTCGTCACATATTGTACTTCATGACACTGGTAAAATGGAAAAAATAGCAAATTTCCAAGTTTCTATTTCTCTACTTCTATAATACATAGTAATACCTACTTTACATTCCCCATATGTCTACTTCATGTTTGGATCATTTTGGGAATGACATTAAATTTTTTGGGGATGTTACAAGGCTTAGAAGTTTAGAAGCAAATCTTGAAATTTTTCCGAAATTTTAAAAAAAAAACACTTTTCAAGGACCAGTTCAGGTCTGAAGTCACTTTGTGAGGCTAACATAATAGAAACCACCCAAAAATTAGCCCATTCTAGAAACTACACCCCTCAAGGTATTCAAAACTGATTTTAAACTTTGTTAACCCTTTAGGTGTTCCACAAGAATTTATGGAAAATAGAGATACAATTTCAAAATTTCACTTTTTTGGCAGATTTTCCATTTTAATAATTTTTTTCCAGTTACAAAGCAAGGGTTAACAGCCAAACAAAACTCAATATTTATGGCTCTGATTCTGTAGTTTACAGAAACACCCCATATGTGGTCGTAAACCGCTGTACGAGCACACGGCAGGGCGCAGAAGAAAAAGGAATGCCATAAGGTTTTTGGAAGGCAGATTTTGCTGGACTGTTTTTTTGACACCATGTCCCATTTGAAGCCCCCCTGATTCACCCCTAGAGCAGAAACTCCAAAAAAGTAACCCCATTCTAGAAACTGCACCCCTCAAGGTATTCAAAACTGATTTTACATACTTTGTTAACTCCTTAGGTGTTCCACAAGAATTATTGGAAAATAGAAATACAATTTCAAAATTTCACTTTTTTGGCAGATTTTCCATTTTAATAATTTTTTTCCAGTTACAAAGCAAGGGTTAACAGCCAAACAAACTCAATATTTATGCCTCTGATTCTGTAGTTTACAGAAACACACAATATGTGGTCGTAAACCGCTGTACGGGCACACGTCAGGGCGCAGAAGGAAAGGAATGCCATACGGTTTTTGGAAGGCAGATTTTGCTGGACTGTTTTTTTGACACCATGTCCCATTTGAAGCCCCCCTGATGCACCCCTAGAGCAGAAACTCCAAAAAAGTGAGACCATCTTAGAAACTATGGGATAGGGTGGCAGTTTTGTTGGTAGTTTTTTAGGGTACATATGATTTTTGGTTGCTCTATATTACACTTTTTGTAAGTCAAGGTAACAAGAAATTAGCTGTTTTGGTACCGTTTTTATTTTTTCATTCATCTGACAGGTTAGTTTATGTGGTATTTTTATAGACCAGATTGTCACAAACGCGGCGATACCTAATATGTATACTTTTTTTTTTTAATGTAAGTTTTACACAATGATTTCATTTTTGAAACCCAAAAAATCATGTTTAAGTGTTTACATAGTCTGAGAGCCATAGTTTTTTCAGTTTTTGGGAGATTATCTTGGGTAGGGTATAATTTTTGCGGGATGAGATGACAATTTGATTGGCACTATTTTGGGGTGTGTATGACTTTTTGATCGCTTGCTATTACACTTTTTGTGATATAAGATGACAAAAAATGGCTTTTTTTACACCGTTTTTTTTTTTTTTTTTACGGTGTTCATCTGAGGGGTTAGGTCATGTGATATTGTTATAGAGCAGGTTATTACGGACACGGCGATACCTAATATGTATACTTTTTTTTATTTATGTAGGTTTTACACAATAATATCATTTTTGAAACAAAAAACTAATCATGTTTTAGTGTCTCCATATTCTGAGAGCCATAGTTTTTTCAGTTTTTGGGTGATTATCTTAGGTAGGGTCTCATTTTTTGCGGGATGAGATGATGGTTTGATTGGCACTATTTTGGGGTGCATATGACTTTTTGATCGCTTGCTATTACACTTTTTGTGATGTAAGGTGACAAAAAATGGTTTATTTAGCACATTTTTTTTTTTTTACGGTGTTCATCTGAGGAGTTAGGTCATGTGATATGTTTATAGAGCCAGTCGATACGGACGCGGCGATACCTAATATGTCTACTCCCCCCCCCTATTTTTTACCAATTTTTTAACTTTATTTGGGGAAAATGACGTTTTGGTTTTTTTTTTTACTTGAAACTTAAAATTTTTTGGAGGGGAAAACTTTTTTTTTAAACTTTTTTTTTCACTTTATATTTTGTCCCACTTTGGGATTTCAACTTTTGGGGGTCTAATCCTTTACAATGCATTCCAATACAATGCATTGGCTGTATGAGGAATACAGTGAGTATTATCTCACAGGCTCATCACCGGAAGGCAGCGCGATGCCTAAGAAAGGCATCGTGCTGCCTTCCATGCCATCGGGTCCCCCTTACAGGGGCACGGGGACCCAATGGCAGCGCCGCCCACCGCCGCACCATAAAAAGTCCCAAACCGCAGGTCTGAATTGACCTGCGGTTTGCGGCGATCGCCGACACGGGGGGTCACGGGGCCCCCACGCGCATTGACCCAAGATGCCTTCTCAATGATTTGAGCAGGCACCTTGTTCCGATCACCGCCCGCTCGCCGGGCGGCGGTGATCGGAAATACACATGACGTACTGGTACGTCATGTGTCCGGAAGAGGTTAAGGACCAGATCAGGTCTGAAGTCACATTGTGGGGCTTTCATAGTGGAAACCCCCCATAAATGACCCCATTGTAGAAACTACACCCCTCAAGTTACTCAAAACTGATTTTACTAACTTTGTTAATCCTTTAGGTGTTCAACAAGAATTAAAGGAAAATGGAGATGAGAGTTCATCTTTTCAATTTCACTTTTTTGGCAGATTTTGCATTTTAATCCATTTTTTTCTTTAACTCATCGAGGGTTAACAGCCAAACAAAACTCAATATTTATTACCCTGATTTTGTAGTTTACAGAAACACCCCACATGTGGTTGTAAACTGATGTAAAGGCACACGGCAGGGCGCAGAAGAAAAGGAGCGCCATATGGTTTCCACTCATTACATTAGATAGATAGATAGCTTATATACACTGCTCAAAAAAATAAAGGGAACGTTTAAACAACACAATGTAACTCCAAGTCAATCACACTTCTGTGAAATCAAACTGTCCACTTAGGAAGCAACACTGAGTGACAATCAATTTCACATGCTGTTGTGCAAATGGGATAGACAACAGGTGGAAATTATAGGCAATTAGCAAGACACCCCCAATAAAGGAGTGGTTCTGCAGGTGGTGACCACAGACCACTTCTCAGTTCCTATGCTTCCTGGCTGATGTTTTGGCGGTGCTTTCATTCTAGTGGTAGCATGAGACGGAGTCTACAACCCACACAAGTGGCTCAGGTAGTGCAGCTTATCCAGGATGGCACATCAATGCGAGCTGTGGCAAGAAGGTTTGCTGTGTCTGTCAACGTAGTGTCCAGAGCATGGATGCGCTACCAGGAGACAGGCCAGTACATCAGGAGACGTGGAGGAGGCCGTAGGAGGACAACAACCCAGCAGCAGGACCGCTACCTCCGCCTTTGTGCAAGGAGGAACAGGAGGAGCACTGCCAGAGCCCTGCAAAATGACCTCCAGCAGGCCACAAATGTGCATGTGTCTGCTCAAATGGTCAGAAACAGACTCCATGAGGGCCCAACGTCCACAGGTGGGGGTTGTGCTTACAGCCCAACTGTCACGAACATAGTCGTGACTCAGGATCCGCATGCAGTTGCCTGCGGTTTGGTTTTATTGTCAACCACATGGTGAGGGCTGCTGGTATGTTGCCTCATGTGTGGTTGCCGCTGGTAACATGATTTGGTACTTGGCAGTATAGCAGCCTGAGCTGTTGCTGGGCAGCTTGCTGTCAAGTGCATGCGGTTACACCTGGTTGGGTGTGTGTATGTATGCACTTTGTATGTCTGGTGTGCACGAGGTTTATGTAGCTGTGCACTGTGACACTTCCCTTCACTGTGGCTGCCCTGGCAACGTTTGGTATTGTGTACATGTGGTGGCAGTGTCTCGGCCTTCTGGCTGACTCCCAGGACATGGTTGCCACGCATGTCGATGCCTGCGGTAACAGCTGCAGTGTGATGTTTATTTGGACACTTCCCCTTTAAGTGGCTTTTCCCCTTGCCTGGTGTAGGAAGGGTTAACTCCCTTCTTAGTTTGTGAACACTGGGTGTGTGTGTGGGTGTGGCCACTTGGGGCTATTTAGCTCCTGCTGGATGCCAGACTCTGAGGGGTACTTCAGCCATGGTTAACTGAAGTCATCCTCCTGGCTAATACCATCTGTCAGTGAGGGCCACCCTTGTGGTCATAAATTATGTTACATGGTGTTATGAAGGTGTGTGTGTGGTCTCATTGTTATTGCAGCTTATGGTCCTGGGTTCCTGTGTGATGTGTGGTGTGTGCTGTCTTCGTTTGTGTTCTGGACAGCAGCACTTGCACATGGGTTCCAGGCTTTGTTGTCTGTGGCAGGTGAGTGTGGTGTTTATTGCATTTACCTGCCATTGCCATAAGTTGTTTCTGTTCCCCTTGTAGCTTGGCCACTTTAGACTCCTGTTTCTCCGAGGTCCAGGAGGAACGGGCTGTCTACCCAGCTCCTAGTTCAGGGATCGACGGAGGGTCAGTAGGGATCCGAGGTTCCTGAGCATGAGCCCTCCTACCTTCAAGGGCGGCTCATGCAGCTAGGAGTCAGGGTCAGATTAGGGAAGCTCTAGGAGGTGACCTGCTCCCTAATTCTGTGGTTCTGGCCAAGTAGCGACCTTTCCATCTTCTGGCATCGCACGGCTGAGGGTTTTCCCCATCCTCAGCCGTGACACCAACACCGTGCAGGACGTTTGGCATTTGCCAGAGAACACCAAGTTTGGCAAATTCGCCACTGGCACCCTGTGCTCTTCACAGATGAAAGCAGGTTCACACTGAGCACATGTGACAGACGTGACAGAGTCTGGAGACGCCGGGGAGAACATTCTGCTGCCTGCAACATCCTCCAGCATGACCGGTTTGGCATTGGGTCAGTAATGGTGTGGGGTAGCATTTCTTTGGAGGGCCGCACAGCCCTCCATGTGCTCGACAGAGGTAGCCTGACTGCCATTAGGTACTGAGATGAGATCCTCAGACCCCTTGTGAGACCATATGCTGGAGCGGTTGGCCCTGGGTTCCTCCTAATGCAAGACAATGCTAGACCTCATGTGGCTGGAGTGTGTCAGCAGTTCCTGCAAGACGAAGGCATTGATGCTATGGACTGGCCCGCCCGTTCCCCAGACCTGAATCCAATTGAGCACATCTGGGACATCATGTCTCGCTCTATCCACCAACGTCACGTTGCACCACAGACTGTCCAGGAGTTGGCAGATGCTTTAGTCCAGGTCTCGGAGGAGATCCCTCAGGAGACCGTCTGCCACCTCATCAGGAGCATTCACAGGCATTGTAGGGAGGTCATACAGGCACGTGGAGGCCACACACACTACTGAGCCTCATTTTGACTTGTTTTAAGGACATTACATCAAAGTTGGATCAGCCTGTAGTGTGTTTTTCCACTTTAATTTTGAGTGTGACTCCAAATCCAGACCACCATGGGTTGAAAAATTTGATTTCCATTTTTGTGTGATTTTGTTGTCAGCACATTCAACTATGTAAAGAACAAAGTATTCAGAAGAATATTTAATTAACTCAGATCTAGGATGTGTTATTTTTGTGTTCCCTTTATTTTTTTGAGCAGTGTATATAATACAGATAGTGGGAGATAGTGTAGGTTATATCCTGATATAGTGTAGCTGATAGGTTCTGCTGTCCATACATATAAGCAGACCTGCTAAAATGTGAAGTTTCACGTATTGCGCTAAAATATTTGCATTGTTAGTGGCGATTTGCACAATCGCGAATATATTGGAGCACTCTAACTGCATGTAAAGCCATTTTTAATGTTCTGCCGTGCCAACCATTTTCTCCAGTCTCAGGAAACTTCGTGCAGCCTGGAAAATGTAGCAAAAACGACCCATGCCTGTATTTCACGCGCATTACGCGAATATTACATTGCAGATTTTTCGCAATCAAAGAAAATAATCTCGAATTTGCAGTGGCGTTGCTAGGTCTGGTGTTACCTGGTGCGGTAGAAAATGGTGTCACCCCCCTCGGGACGAGTCATGTAGGGGATGCCCATCAAGCTCCGCCCTGCCGCCGCGGCCGCTGACGTCCCTTCACGTCCTTCACTGAGCCTGCCGACTGACCCAAGCGGTAACGGGAGGGGGGGGGTTTTGGATAGTTTGGATAGTAAACATACCGCTGACATGGGGGGGGCTAAGCAGACAGATTGCCGACGGGGAGGGGGGGTCAGGGGTGGAATTCAAATTTTTAAGAACAGGTTCCCTACTCAACGGCGGATGCGCGGCCTCACGACACATACACCATATACATGCAACACACATACACATAAATACACCATATACATGGTACACATACATAAATACACTATATATACAGCCCCAATAATTATGGTCAAATTCTCTAAGTCCCCCCCTCCCCCCGCATTTTGCTGTACTTGCTATACAGCAGCACGTACCTCTCACATCCAGGGCCTCCAGGTGACGTCTCCTCCAATGTAGATCTTCTCTGTCATCATCTTCTCCATTTGGTCCAGACAATTTTTTCAGCCGCTCCTCGTCTCTGCAGAGAGTGACACACGGACATCCTAGTGTCCTCACTTTTCTATCATCATCCCCCAACCTGGAGTCCCCACAGTGTTATCCTGCTGCTCGCTGTGCCCCGGCCCCAATACCACAAATACTATCCTGAAGAAATAATAGTGCCTCCATAGTAATAGTGCTCCTCATAGTCCCACCAATAGTAATTCCCTTCTAGAATGCCCTCATTAGTAATACTGCCCCCCACACTGCCCCACATTAAGTAATATGCCCCCCACACTGCCCCACATTAAGTAATATGCCCCCCACACTGCCTCACATTAAGTAATTTGCCCCCACACTGCCCCACATTATTTGATTTCCCCCACACTGCCAACATTAAGTAATTTGCCCCCACACTACCCCACATTATGTTGTTTGCCCCTCACACTGCCCTCCATTATGTAATTTTCCCCCCACTAAGTAATTTGCCCCCACACTGCCCTCCATTATGTAGTTTGCCCACCACACTGCCCCCCCACTAAGTAATTTGCCCCCCACACTAAGTAATTTTTCCCCCACACAAGTAAATTTTGCCCCCAGACTGCCCTCCATCATGTAGTTTGCCCCCCCCCCGGACTTATGTCGCTGATCCTGTACAGTCTGTACTTGCCAACCTATAAGAAAAACTCTAAGGTGTACAAAATACACTGGGGTCTAGTATAATATACTTAAACCAACAATAGAAGAGAGACCAATAACCCCATTGAAAAATGAAAGAACACTGATATAAAATATAATTTATATGTAGTTTATTAGAATGAAAAATAATAAATACACAATAACACGAAGGCACAAGGTAAAGGGGAATGGGACGCCCGTGAACCCCCACCCTCACATATACCCGACTAACAAGGAAGAAGTGTCAATAAACACTAAGTGTAAAACCGCATATTAATGGGAAAACTGTAGGTGCGCCCAGAATAACATATATAAGCATATGTATTGCACACATGTGAGAGATCAGTAGGGTCACACATAACAGACTTGCCCACCCCTAGTAACTATGGTGGCCATCACGTAAGAAACAGGCAGCCAAATCACATAACTGAATACGGGTGAAACAAGAGTGGTATGTGTAAGCAAATGACACTAAAATAACATACTAGACATGTATAAAGCAAGACATAAATTACCCATGATATGCGGGAACACACGGTGTATGACCAGAGCTGCACCTTAATCAGGTCTCCATCAGGCACAGCACGAGGAACAACAGGGCTTTATTCAGAAATAACAGCACAGCATATGAATATAACTTTCAGTAAGATCAGAATTTCAGAACATCTGCTTCTGGCTTTCTTCCTCTCTCAGCTCTCTCAGCTCTCTCAGCTCTCTCTCTCTCTCTCTCTCTGTACATGTGCAGCAAGTCTCCGCCCCTTCCTGCCTTTTCCTTTTAGCAGTACTTTATTAACAACATAACACTGTGTCTGGAAACAAGCAATCACATAATATAGCTGCTGTAATACACAGAATAATATGCATCATTCCAACATGAAACCATCAGTGACAGTGATTGCCAGTTTTTTTGAACCAGGCCTGCATTACTTACTTTGCTTGTGGGCTATGAAAACAACACAAATCGAAGCCATGCTGACTTGATTTTAACATGGACTAATTTTACTGGAATCCCTTTTTCTGTGCTTGGTATTCTTGCTTTGTTCAACACAACATAGAAATATAGTACATTAAGTTCAGAAACTTAAAATAGTTACCAAATCATATAGGTAATGTGTAGCCTAATATTCTAGCACTCTACAGTTTTTTTTTAAATCACGGTTGTATAGTTTATTTTACGTCCACTTTCCAACAGGAGATGGCGATGTTGAGATATTTTAATGTTATTATCCACCTCAATGACCATTTCCTCATTTCTGCCTCTAGGAATCATTATAATTTTCTTGTCAGCCTGTTCTCCTTAATTACTATGATAGCTCACCGTGTTTACAGTGACTTTTTAAAAGCACTTGCCTCACAATACTATAACAGCACGTTTTATTCCTGTCTATGCTTTATCATTTTAACTGGTGCCGACATTCAGTGTTTGCATCTGTGCATTCCAAATGCCACAAGGGCACTGTACTTTTATATATGGTGCAGTACTCTTCTTACTTTGCAAAAGGAAATATCATTCCTTAGGACCCATTTGCATGGAGCAATACCAGCAGCCATGTCCTTTGTATGGCAATGAGCAATTGTTCATCCCCACACAGATTCACTGTTTGCCGGCAGCATATCCCTGGTTACACAGGACAATATGCTGTCATCAAACACTGTTTTTCATTGCCACATAAAAATGCTAGCACCCGATAAATGAAATTTTGTCTGTTCGGCGACACCTTTACATGGGGCAATTATTGGGACTGGACATTCATACAAATCATCTGAATCCTCGGACTGGGTAAAGTTACCCTTATTGTGTTCTAACCCCTAGTAACAGCAATATGCCTTTTTATGGTGGTCACTGATGGTTTATACGGATTATTTAAAAAAATGGCTCTCATCTCAGTGGCAATTCTTACAAAAATTGCATTATGCAGTGGTTGCACTTTCCGATCTGGGTGCCATCTGTCAGGCGGGTGCGGGCTGTTATGAGCGCTTCCATCAATACAGATAGAAGCGCTCATTGCTGGAGAATAGTGTTGATCACGAATATTCGAATTGCAAATTTTTATTGCGAATATCGGCACTTCGAGAATTCGCAAATATTTTGAATATAGTGACATATATTCGTAATTTCGAATATTCAAGATTTTTTTTTAAATCAGTACACATGATCCCTCCCTGCTTCTAGCTTGTGGGCTAGAGTGAGAAGGCTGCAATATATTTGACTTTAGGAGTAGTGTTGCCCTTGCCGCTCATCACTACTGGAGAACTGGGGAGCCAGCACTGTTTTCACTCACAGACCACAGCTCAGCCCCCTGCGCTCCTCCTCTCCTCCAGGCCCGATCCAGCGGTGATGTCATGATATGTGCATTACTGCTGTGCCAGGCCAGAGGAGAGAAGGAGCACAGGCAAATGAGTGCCATCAGAGACTGAAAGGACCGCCGGCTCCCCAAACCTCCACCAATGACAAGTATGTGAATGGGCCATGGGGGTCATTATCAGGGGCGTATCTAAAGGCCTATTGCACATGATCGTATGGCTTTTTCAGTATTTTGCGGTCCACAAAAAACAGATTCGCAAAAAATACAGATGACGTCTGTGTGCATTCCGTTTTTTGTGGAACGGAACAGCTGGCCCCTGATACCACAGTACTATCCTTGTCCATTATGTGGACGATAATAGGACATGTTCTATCTTTGAACGGAACAGAAAAATGGAAATACGGAAACGGAAAGCATACGGAGTACATTCAGTTTTTTTTGCGGACCCATTGCAATGAATGGTTCCGTATATGGACCGTATACGGAATGCAAAAAATGGAACCTAAACGGAAAAAAAAAAAGCGTTTGTGTGCAAGAGGCCAAAGGCTCATGGGCCCTGGTGCAAGAGTTCAGCTTGGGCCCCCCTTCCCTCAGTGCTTTGTGGCCAGGGGGCAGGGAAGCACATAGCCTTTGTGCTGCCTGAGGCAAAAATTAAAAAGGCACCTCCACCCCTCGCCATGCAAAATTCTTGACCTCCAGCCAGAGGTGTAACTTGGTGTAACAGCATGCACATTCTATAATACCGGTGTCTTCTAATGTGGCCCAAGGGTCTTTGGGCCCCTCAGGCTCCTGGGCCCGGTAGCGACTGCTACCTCTGCACCCCCTATAGCTACGCCCCTGGTCATTATACTGTGTGAGGGGGCCACTGTCGGTCATTATACTGTGTGAAGGCCTCTCAGTATAATGACCCCTACTGCCCCCCCATCCTGTCTGCCCATGCCCTCAGTCATTACCCAGCTGGGAAAGATCAGCAGGAAAGTAACACATGCAGATTTCTACAAGATGAGCATGCAGAAAATCCCAAATACTTACAGTCACTATGGGCAACTACAGTATATCGTATATTTATGTTAAGCATTCATTTCTTGGTTTAGTGTTCCTTTAATATTCCTGGAAAGCAGATGCAGTTTTTCTTAAAAAGTATTAGATCTATAAAAAAATGAATCAGTAAAGTGTAAACTTGAAAATTGTAAAATGCTTGGTGGGGAAGCCAATATGGACAAAACAGCAGTGGTAAAATATTTTAAAGAGGTCCTGTCTGTTTTGATAAAAATTTAGAAAATTATTGTCTTTCACATGAAATGAGTTCTGGAGCATCTTTTCATTTGTGGTCGTGGCTACCGAGAGAATGCACCCTATCCCACCTGCAACTACCTTACGCCTAAGCGGTTAGAGTTGTGCCGCAACGTAGCAGGGACACCAGAAAGAGGGCATCCCCTCCATGAGTAACAAGAGTAAGGGCGGGTGGCAGGGACGACGTACAAAGTGGGAGGGACATCGGCCGAACATAAAGGCAGCAGTGCCCCTCCCACAAATACAGGCCAATGAATCGGCCTTTACACTTGTGGTTGTGGCTACTGAGAGAATGCACCCTATCCCACCTGCAACTACCTTACGCCTAAGCGGTTAGAATTGTGCCGCAACCGCGATGTAGCAGGGACACCAGAAAGAGGGCAAAAGGCATACAGAGTAGCAAGAGTAATTTAGTACTACATAATCACAAGACCAAACTTTGGAAAGCCAATGACATCTCAGTTTTGGGATGAGGAATGTAGCGACTGAAGCAGGAGGAGCGCCAGCGACCCAACTTCTGGATAACGTGCGCGAGCACCTGATTTTTGGAGGCCGCGGACGCCGCTCCTATACGGAACGAATGACCTGAAATCGAAACGGGGTCGCCGCCCAGACTTACAACTAAGGAGCATATGTGAGACACAAACTGGCGAGTACTAAGTGGCGATACCCCAAAAGGCAACAGTGGACTATCTGGCCTGTGACCTACTAAGGCTGCCTGCAACTGCTGAAGAACTCTGACAGGGCACCATCGGTGAGACGTGGAGAAGTATGACACTGGGATCGGAGGACCCGTCTGAGCGGTCTTGGACGTCCTCAGAAGTAACGTGAAACCCTCAAGATGCGGAACCAGTTGGCTAACTGTGACAAACTTACTACTATTGGGGGGGCAAGTAAACTCACCAGGCTCAAGAAACCGTAAAAGGCGAAATAAATAGCCGCTTTAAGCACCAAGCTGGGCAAAACCCCGAAAGGATACTTATCCAGAACGTCAGACAGGTTACGGAATAGCCTACCAGTAACGGCTTGTCTGCGTACCTGGCCTCCTGGGCCACATCTGCTTAACCCCCTCAGCGTTGCTTTGACTGCGTGAACAGAAAACAACGAACCCCGTTCTGGATGATTAACGGAAAGGAAATGCTGCACCCCTGACAGGTAGGATTTCACTGTGTTGTGTGATAGCTTAAGTTCCGAGTGGCAGTAACCTATAAAAGCAAGGATGTACTCGATGAAGTTGGACTCTCCTTGAGGGCATTTCTCAATATACGGGCCACCCAGTGCGGTAAGCTCTAGCTGTGTCCGGAGAAAGTGACACGGCTAATAAGGTATGGGCTGTGGCCAGATGACTAGTCAAACCAATATTAGCAACTCAAGGGGAGGGACAGCAGCGCCCGTAGCATCCGCCTCTGGCATGACCTGCGAAAAAAGGGGAAAATTAGCCCTCGATAAGGCGTCAGCTGCCACATTTTGAGAACCTGGTACATGCATACTAGAAATACAGAAATGATGTTGCAACGAGAGTTGAACTAGACGCCTCATGAGACACATGACATGTGATGGCTTAGACAAACCACTGGTTATAATATCTACCACTGCGGCATTGTCTGTTACAAACAACACAGTGAGATTTGTCCAGCGGCAGCCTTTATCAGCTCGAAGAGTGCTGAGGTTTGCAGAAAACTCGGCATCTGTCTGACCTCACCTAGCCACTCACCTGCGACCCAGTGGGTGCCAAAAATAGCAGCAAAACCTGTGCCAGCAGCCACGTCCGAGAAGATTACAGGCTAGACAATTCGGGAATAAACAAGGACACCCCATTCCACTGGCTGAGGAAGTGGTCCCACATGTGTAGGTCAGATAAGGCCTGACTATCCAGGCGTACCAAGCTGTCCTGATTTGGAGCAGTAGCGAGGAGGGCCAACAAGCAGGAAATGAATGACCTGCCTTGCGGGATGATCCTCATAGCAAAATTTAACATGCCCAGTAACGACTGTAAATCAGCCTTAGTGACCACGGTGGTAACTGAGAACCTGTGAATGACTTCCCTGATCTTAACTAACTTGTCCGACGGCAATCTGGCTAACATGTTTTCCGAATCTAACACTATGCCTAGGAAAGTAATGACTGTGGATGGGCCCTCAACTTTCTTGGGGAATACCGGGACACCCATCTGAGAAAAACAACTGAAAAGTTTCCCCAGACCCTGGCCTCTCGATCAGCAGGAAATCATCCAAGTAATGGATGACGTACTCACAGTGGATTTTATTGTCTAATACCCAATGAAGGGCCTGAGCCAACTGATCGAACAGCCACGGGCTGCTCTTAGAACCAAAAGTGAGTTTTCTGGAAAAGTAGTATTGGTCCCTCCACTTAATGCCGTGCCACTGCCAGAGAGCTGGCGCAATAGGGAGTAACTTAAAGGCATCCGAGATATCGGCCTTGGACAATGCTGCTCCGGGTCCTAACCGAATGATAATGGCGATAGCCTGGTCAATGGAAAAATACCTCATGCCCACTTCCTCTGATGGAATAAGGGAGTTGAGGCTGGGAACATGGGAACCATGCGGGGCTGACAGGTCTATGATCAGTCTCTCCTTCTTACTAAACTTACCCGTGACCACCCCTATGGGACTAACTCTCCACCGCTGGAAAGGGGGCACCTTAAAAGGACCGATCAAAAAACCCTTATCTAACTCTGCATTTATCAACTTGTCTATGGTGCTAGGATTCTTGCCAGCTGACTGAACATTCTTACATTCGTGCGTAAACTCTGGAACGGTGACAAACCTGGTATGAAAACCTTTAGAAAATCCTGAAATCAAAAACTCCACGAAACCTGGATTAGGATGACCCACCAAGAACCCCCGTAAGCAACCAGTATCCACGGCACTCATGTAGGCTTTGATCGACTTTAATGTACAAGCGACTTTGGGGTGGGCCCTGAAGCAATTAGAACAAATATGTAGCAAGCGGCATTGACTGAAATTACACGAAGAGTAGTTGTAATTGTTACAAAACTGGGCCCTGCCCAACTGAACAATAGGCCGACCCAACTTGTCAACTGAGCTGGAAGACCTGAAAACGTCTAGAGGTCCAGCCGACGAACCAGAAGGGTTAGACGGCGCACCCGTGGCTGACTTGTGGCACCACTCAGCTGAGTGAAAAATCGACTGACATAACGAACAGGAAGGGGATTTCAAACCAGCAAAATGCCTACAAAATAACTCAGTGTCTAAATTGGACCAATCTGTGACGAACTGAAACTGCGCTAAAGCCGCCGCTGCCTTGGCGGAAAAGGAACAATGATAATCATAAAACGAACACCTGCCATACTTATACCCTAACTCTGTGACTGGGAAAAGGTACAAATCAAGTTCTTCCCTCCTATCAGGCATAACAGAACATATCACATCTCTAAACAGACTGAACGCCATGACAAATTCGGGGATCGTCAACTTGCGATTGAGCCTGTAGTCACGGCCTCTCAGCACCACAGAGACCTCACCGCAGGCAATGACCTTACTGTCGGACAAGTCCCTGGTGGCAATCAGCAAAGAAGCAAGGTTAACATCTCTACCCTCTAATATATCCTTTTTGATGTTGGCCGGAACAAAATGTGCAGGAAAGACATTGGGAACGGCCGGTGTTGAACGACAGCCACCTGTTGCAGGTGTAAAGGCAACGGGTAGGTCCGGAGAAGAGACAGGAATGACCGATGCACGAGACTCTACCGTCTCCAACCTTGCTTGTATACTAGTAACGGACGACATTAAGCTATTCAACATGACGTGTAACTGGGTGAGTGACGTTTGCAACGTGGCCATGGAGACGACATCTTGACACGGAGCCACTGAGTCTTTCAACAGCCGGTACAACTCAGCCTTCCTGGCGGAATCCGGGAAAGGAATACCCCTCTTTGTTAGTTCCGTAGTAAGCCTAGCGATAGTCCATGCACGTAGGGACGGAATACTGCCCCTTCAGACATTCCCACAACATCCTCATCCACAGATGCCTCAACGATATCTGAAGCTCGCGACATTCAGCTGTAGAGACAATATAACACGAAACAACCGACAGCGAATGAGACATGAACAACACTTGCAACCTGTCTCCCCCCCCCCCCCCCCCCCCCCCCGACGTGTACCCCTACTACCTGGCAGGTAAGTCAAGATCCTGGACATAACTTGAGAGAAACGCTTGAACCTAGAAGCAAACAATTATGCCGTCAACACTGGATTACACACCACGCCGGGAGGAAACCACAAACAACGGTAAGAAGAGGGTGAGAAAACGACTAGCGAGTAAAATGAAGGAGACTATGTTAACTTACATTGTTTACTCTTTATATCACCTCTCCCCTTCCTTCCTCTTTCCCCCCCCCCTTATTTTTGATCATTCATTTTATTTATTTATTTTTATTTTTTTCCTCTCCAAAGTTTCCCTCATCACAAGAACATGACCTGTGACCGCAACCGCACAAATTACGACCTGCGAGCCATACCCACTAACTCCGCCTACTGCCCGGGAGAAGGAAAAAAAAAAGAAAAACAACCTGCGGCTATGTCCTGCCCCCCTAACGGGGAGAGCCTTAGGTGATAAGGCGCTAACGAACCCCATGAATGAGAAATTAACTGCAGCCGGAGTCCGCACAGCACTTCCTCTAAGCCCCCCCCCCCCCCGGCCCTAACTCCCTACCCTACACTCCATATTAACCCACTACCCTCCCTGGACACAGTTATTTTCCTCTCTTTTTTTTTTTCCTTCTATATCCAATTATATATATTTACTCCTCCTTCTACCCCTGGAAAAGACTGGCACCCTCAAGATACCACTAACCGACCCGGTACAGGGCTCCAACTGACCCGGTACAGGGCTCCACATACACACTGGCTCACAACCTGCCAGTACTGACAACGGGACAGACCGGTGACAACCCTGTAACTTTCAAAACCCCTCAACAAGCCCCCCCCCGCACCCCGTATCCCTGCCTATCTAACAGCACGGCGGCCCGTACCAGACATTAAAACAAACTGCTGAGCGGGGACACGCTGCCCCCTGCACCCTAATGTGTCATGCCGCGTGGGGAGCTAGCGTTGCTCCCTGGCAGACCGCTCTGGTGCGGGGATGCCCCCCCCCTCACCTAGAGGGCCGACCCACCGCCGGCCGGACTCAGAAGCGCTGTGTTGCAGGACGTGGCAGCTACTCACCGTAAATGGACACCGCTGCCGATGAGACACCGCTCCGCTCCCTGCATACACCGCTCTCCAACAGTAGGGACCCAGGTACGCTCCAGAACGCCGAACGACGTACAAAGTGGGAGGGACACTGGCCGAACATAAAGGCAGCAGTGCCCCTCCCACAAATACAGACCAATGAATCGGCCTTTACACATATCTCTGTTTGGTGTCATTCCATTATTATTCCTCCTAAAGTTAATGGATAAATTGATAACTAGGTGCTACCAGTAGGAGGTGTGTCCCCACATAGTGTGACAGTCCAATCAGAGCTGCCAGTGTCAAACACGCCTGTTTGCAAAGGAGCAATTTATCCATAAACTTCTAATAGGAATTACAGAGGTATGGGACAGCATACAGTTGTAATAAAAGATGCTTCCAAATTTTTATGGCATGGGAAATGCAACCTTTTCTGAAATGCAAACATTTCAGAAAAGGTTACAGGTCCTCTTAAAGTTTAAATGCACATTTATCCTTTTCCATTATTATACTTTAATACAAAATATTTTCAACTGGATATTCCTAAAAATGGCTGTACTACGTCACATATACAATTCTTTGTAATTCTGAATCTATTGTACTTGTGAATCTGATTGCAGCGGGCTGTAGTCCATATCTACAGCTACAGATTTTAAAAATTCATACTTTGGAAAAAAAAATCCCTGTTTTCACTGCTGACCAAAGGCACAGTAAGAAAATTTATAATCTGCTTTATAATAATATGTATTGAGGAGGCATGGCCATAATTAAAGTGAGGAGAATGTAGTATTTTATCGCTTACTTGGACAATGGTCATGCCCGCAGCTAAGCAGAAAAAATCCCTGTAATATAATTCCAGAATGTCTCCATTGACTTACCAGTTCCTTTCTGATTAAGCCACAGGTTCTCATTTATTGCTTTGTGTGAATACTAATAATAAAAATACAGAAGGTTATAATTGAAGTTGGTTTTAAATTTATGTTGTGTGCATTAAGAACTCAGAGGTCATGCACATATGAATAGGAAAATTTCCACCTACAGTATGTGGCACAGATCTACACAACCAGGCTTTCTGTCCAGAGATGTGCTATTTTGGCTATGCCATTAACAGCTAGTTAATATAACACATGCATTTGATGCTTTTTTTGCATGGTTACATTTGTAAAGAATAAGGGTCGACCACGCGGTACGGTTGTGTCACAGTCATGCTCATGAACCTCATGTATCATCATGCTTTTAGGGCACGTCTTTTGCCTGTGATTGTTTAAGGACTGTTGTTTGAACTGTTGTGAATTTTCGCAGTTCTTTGGCATTCTGGTTAACTTCAAATAGTGATAGATGTGGTGATATATGTTAAACATAGATCGCAAGCAGCTGATCAACTGTGTACCCCATTTCAGCAGCCACAAGCAGGTCGGCATGTTTTACGTGAGGTCTTTCGCACGTTCAACCGATGCAGTCATCACTACTTGGAAAGCAGGGACGGACTAGGAACTTAAAATTCTAAACGTAGCCCCATGTTGTAGGTGGGTCCAAACTGAAAGAAGGTAGAGCAACACAAGTAGTCAGGGACAACAGAAGTAGGCAGGGTCAGCAATACTGTAGAGTCGCCCCCACTGCAGTATTCAACTGTATCACCGTCCTGAGGACTTGAATTCAGTTGGGCTCCTGCAGCCGCCAGCCAGCTGCATAAGTACCTCATGTTACTAGCATGTTAATGTGGAAAGCATCAGGTCATTATGTACCTGGCCGGCAGTGTCCCCCCCTCCTGGGCATCGGCCCACTGGAAAATTTCCCTGTGGGGTCTATGGCAATCCTTCCCTGTTGGAAAGTGCCAGGTCTATTTCCCCATTGACTTCTATTGAGAAATGTGATGCTGCTGTTCCTAACCGCAACATGATCATATCACGTCCGTGCTGTGTGGTCTTACCCTTAAAGTTCTTATACTTTTACACTTGTTTCTTCAAAAGCTGTAGTTTCAAACTGATAAAGTAGAGGGAGATGTGGAGAAACATGCCTACACATTTATTCTTATGACTCAGGCGCAGCAAAAAATAGGTGATGTTGATGCGAATAAAAACTTCTGCCCTATAATTATCTCATTTATTAGGCTTTTAAAGAGTACATGCTGAGGACATAAAGTGGGCTTCCACATATCTGCCTTTCTAGTTTTTATGTAACCTAATGCCGACTTATTCGAGGTGATGACAGATAAAAAAGGTTTGCCGTTCTACATCTGTTATCATTGAGGAGAAAAGTAAGTATTAAGCAGACTCTTCTCTCTGTAATCTCTTCCCATAAATGTCAGTAGGAATGTTCTCCTAAAGTAAGAATTCATGGGCATTAAAGCAAATACACTATAATGAGCATAATCCTTACATAAACCATAAAGAGATAGATCTCTGTTTATGTCCTTTTCAGAAAAGTTTACAATATCTTGCAGCCATTTTACTGTTTTGTAGGTTTGAAAGGATTTATTCAGTATCTTCTTTTACAATTCATAATTCTTCTAAATGAGTTAAGGAATTGTTCAATCCCAGAAAATCATGTTCAGTGGTTGCAAATTTAAAATAAAGCAACTTAATAATACGTATTATACGTATACTGTAGCACAGCTGCTGCCAGGATCGGTGATAACTCAATAGCGACCGCTGCATCTAAGTAATTACGTAAAGGCCCATCAGCCCTCTACCCCCCACAATGTAATCACAGGGTACCAATGAACTGTCATAGCAGCCAAGTGCCTAACAATGGCCTCTAGTTCTGCTATCTAGGAAAGCCTATTAGGCCAACAGGCTGCCTGTCAGTATGTAACTGGCAGGTATAATACACTGCAATACAGAAGTATATAAAGAGATCACATGGTAAAGTCCTTAGCGGGAATTGAGAAAAAAAATACTTAAAAAAAGTTGAATAAAATGTTTAGAAAATCTAAAAAAATTCACTGTTTCCCCTTGCACATTGCTTTATTATGTGAATTTTTTTTTAATAAAAAATAAAGAACTGACACATAATTGGTATTGCCATGCTTGGAACAATAATCCCCACAGTGAATATAAAAAAAAGAAGATAAGTCTCTCAGTATATGGCAACTAGTGTTGATCGTGAATATACTAATCGCGAATATTTATCACGAATATCGCCACTTCGAGAATTCGCGAATATCTAGAATATAGTGCTATATATTCGTAATCGCAAATAATCTAGTTTTTTTTTCATCAGTACTACTGCTTCTTGCTTTTGGGCCAATGAGAAGGCTGCAATGTCTTTGTCTGAGCTTAGCAACATCCCTAGCAACCAATAAGAAAGTTGCCTACCCCTTACTATATAAGAACCTCCCCAGCAGCCATTTTCTGCAGTTTTTTTGCAGTTCTGAGAGAGCAGTGACATTGCTGTGCTCTGTGCTTTCATCTGGATCCTATTCCTCATCCAATTACATTAGATAGTTAGTTAGCTCATATATATATAATATAGTTAGTGGGAGAAAGTCAGTGTTGGTTATATCCTGATATAGTGTAGCTGAAAGGTTTCTAGTGCATGGTGTTAGGTAGTGTGATAGGAATTACTGTTTCTCTGCTGTCCATACATACATGCTACAGACATAGTGCACAACAATATTTAGTGCACCAATCAGTAATATGTAGTCAGATCTGATAAAATGTGAAGTTGCATGTATTAATCAAAAAATATTCGCATCATTAGTGCCGATTTACGCAATCACAAAAATAATGACTGGAGATCCCGAATTCTAGAATTCGCAAATTTATTGCGATTATTATGTGAAAAATTCGCGAAATATCGTGAAAACGAATATTGCCTATGCCGCTCATCACTAATGGTAACTAAAAACTATTTTTTTAAAGAAGTGTTTTTATTGTGCAAAACATAAAGAACAATATAAGGGAGAGTATCGCCATTATTTTTCGGTTCTTCAGAGCCTTCAGAAGAACAGAAAAATAAAGAAAAAAAAATTGTTCATGTAAAAAAAAAAAAAAATTGGATCCTGTGCATCAGTTAGGGCTTATGCCCATGAGCGTACTTGCTCAGTGCATGTGCTGCGGATACAATTTGCAGTGCGCAATGCACGGGTACCGGCTGCGTGCACGCTTGAGAATGCCGACCCCTTGAATTGAATGGGTCCGTGATCTGCAACACACGGGCAAAGATAGAACATGTTCTATCTTTTTGCGGTGCGGATGCTTCCGATCCGTGCCTCCACGCCACAAAAATATAGGTGAAGCCCTATCTTCGGCCATATCTGGCGGATGCGGACCCATTCAAGTCAATGGGTCCGCATCCGTGATACAGAGTGCACATGGCCATTGCCCGCATATTGTGAACTGGCTGTTTACAGTCCGCAATATGGGCACTTAGCGCATACGCTTGTGTTCATGAGCCCTGAATGTTCTATCATTTTGCGGTGTGGAGGCACGGATCGGAAACCCACAGAAGCACTTCATGGTGCTTCTGATCCAATATAATTTATACCACAGAAAAAAAACATCAATGTCAATGAAAAATAAAAATTTTGGCTCTCGAAATGCAAGAACACAGAAAATGAAAAGAATTGCCTGGTTGTTAAGGGATTAAAGTTACGGCTGGTCAGTTTATATAAGCAAGTGCATATATCCTAGGGATATACAAACCTTTAAATGTCTAAGATTAGGAGAATATTCCTTGATGCATCAACACATTATTCTGTGACCACAATTCCGTTTTTCTTTTACATTTTTTTCATGTTTTTTTTTAAATGGTTTTCTATGAGATTAAATAACTGTCTTAGGCCTCATGCACACGACCGTATTTTTTTGCGGTCCGCAAAACGGGGTTCCGTTTTCCCGTGATCCGTGACCGTTTTTTCGTCCGTGGGTCTTCCTTGATTTTTGGAGGATCCACGGACATGAAAAAAAAGTCGTTTTGGTGTCCGCCTGGCCGTGCGGAGCCAAACGGATCCGTCCTGAATTACAATGCAAGTCAATGGGGACGGATCCGTTTGACGTTGACACAATATGGTGCCATTTCAAACTGATCCGTCCCCATTGACTTTCAATGTAAAGTCTGGAGTCCCTTTTATACCATCGGATCGGAGTTTTCTCCAATCCGATGGTATATTTTAACTTGAAGCGTCCCCATCACCATGGGAACGCCTCTATGTTAGAATATACTGTCGGATATGAGTTAGATCGTGAAACCTCATTTCCGACAGTATATTCTAACACAGAGGTGTTCCCATGGTGATGGGGACGCTTCTAGTTAGAATATACTACAAACTGTGTACATGACTGCCCCCTGCTGCCTGGCAGCATCCGATCTCTTACAGGGGGCCGTGATCAGCACAATTAACCCCTCAGGTGCCGCACCTGAAGGGGTTAATTGTACTATCATATCCCCCTGTAAGAGATCAGGGCTGCCAGGCAGCAGGGGGCAGACCCCCCCCCCCTCCCCAGTTTGAATATCATTGGTGGCCAGTGCGGCCCCCCCCCTTCCTCCCTCTATTGTAATAATTCGTTGGTGGCACAGTGTGCCCCTCGCCCCCCCTTCCTCCCTCTATTGTAATAAATCGTTGGTGGCACAGTGTGCCCCCCCCCCCTTCCTCCCTCTATTGTAATAATTCGTTGGTGGCACAGTGTGCCCCCCCCTCGCCCCCCCCTTCCACCCTCTATTGTAATAAATCGTTGGTGGCACAGTGTGCGCCCCCCCCCTTCCTCCCTCTATTGTAATAAATCGATGGTGGCACAGTGTGCGCCCCCCATTGGCCCCCCCTCCCTCTATAGCATTAACAACATTGGTGGCCAGTGTGCGGCCTCCCATCTTCCCCTGCCCCCCCCCGATCATTGGTGGCAGCCGGTTACTAGCAATAGTACAATAGTAGAAGATTAATTCTTACCTGCTGCTGCGATGTTCGTGTCCGGCCGGGAGCTCCTCCTACTGGTAAGTGACGGTTCATTTAGCAATGCGTAACCTGTCACTTACCAGTAGGTGGAGCTCCCGGCCGGACACGAACATCGCAGCAGCAGGTAAGTATGAATCTTCTACTATTGTACTATTGCTAAGTAACCATGGCAACCAGGACTGTAGTAGCGTCCTGGTTGCCATGGTTACCGATCGGAGCCCCAGCGATTAAACTGGGACTCCGATCGGAACTCCGCTGCCACCAATGATGGGGGGGGGGGGAGATGGGAGGCCGCACACTGGCCACCAATGTTGTTAATGCTGTAGAGGGAGGGGGGGCCGATGGGGGGCGCACACTGTGCCACCAACGAATTATTACAATAGAGGGGGGGGGGGGGCCGCACTGGCCACCAATGATATTCAAACTGGGGAGGGGGGGAGGGTCTGCCCCCTGCTGCCTGGCAGCCCTGATCTCTTACAGGGGGCCGTGATCAGCACAATTAACCCCTTCAGGTGCCGCACCTGAAGGGGTTAATTGTGCTGATCACGGCCCCCTGTAAGAGATCGGGTGCTGCCAGGCAGCAGGGGGCAGTCTTGTACACAGTTTGTAATGTATTCTAACTAGAAGCGTCCCCATCACCATGGGAACGCTTCTGTGTTAGAATATACTGTCGGTTCTGAGTTTTCACGAAGTGAAAACTCAGCTTTGAAAAAGCTTTTATGCAGACGGATCTTCGGATCCGTCTGTATAAAAACTAACCTACGGCCACGGATCACGGACACGGATGCCAATCTTGTGTGCATCCGTGTTCTTTCACGGACCCATTGACTTGAATGGGTCCGTGAACCGTTGGCCGTGAAAAAAATAGGACAGGTCATATTTTTTTCACGGCCAGGAAACACGGATCACGGATGCGGCTGCAAAACGGTGCATTTTCCGATTTTTCCACGGACCCATTGAAAGTCAATGGGTCCGCGAAAAAAAACGGAAAACGGCACAACGGCCACGGGTGCACACAACGGTCGTGTGCATGAGGCCTTATATTACAGGTCGGACCCATTCACTTTAGGGTACATTCACACGACCGTATTATTTGATCCGCATCCGATCCGCATCCGTTCCGCATTTTGCGGAATAGATGCGGATCCATTCATTTCTATGGGTGAATAAAATGTGCGGACAACATTCAGTATGTTGTCCGCATCCATGTTTCCGCACTTCTAGTCCGCAAAAATATGAAGCTTATCCTACTATTGTCCGCACAGATCGGTCCGCAGCCCCATTCAAGTCAATGGATCCGCAAATTGCGGATGACATACGGAATGGTTTCCGTATGTCATCCGTTTTTTGCGGATCCGTTTCCGTATTTTTAAAGGCCTTAATAATTCTTTTTTTTCCCCTCTATCATTTTTTTTCCTTCTATTTTTTGCGGACCGTAAAAAACAGAAGACATACGGGACACAAACGGAAGTAATTTGTCCTCAAAATGTGGACATACGGTTCCGTTATTTGCAGACCGCAAAACGAAAAGGATTACACACGGTCGTGTGAATGTACCCTTAATTGGGCTGAATTGCAATACCAGAAACAGTCCATTACTGAACCCCTGCAATACAACCCCTTTAATCTTTCATTTTCATTGTGTTTTTACTATTTTCCTAGTCCTGTTCCTGGCAATTGTTTCTTTTCGGTGACTCAGCTGTCCAGTCCCTATTGATATAGCAGTTTACTTTGCATTCCAAACATCTGTTGGATTTATATAATTTCCCAATATCTACTTTCTATGGAATGCTCAGATGTATACCACAGCTTAGTGTTTTTCTTCTACATAATGCCTCTGCATTTAAAAGTATAGTTAAAGGGGTATTCTGGTCTTTAGAAGTTATCCCCTACCCAGTGGCATAGCGTGGGTTGCCAGCACCCGGGGCAAGCCAAGTATTGCGCCCCTCCACACACCTGTGACCATGCCCCTTTTTACAAATAATGCAGTAGAACAGCAGGAGAACTTAAGGCCATCTGTCCACCAGCTGAAGCTCAACAGAAGATGGGTGTTGCAACAGGACAACGACCCAAAGCATAGAAATAAATCAACAACAGTATGGCTTAAACAGAAGAAAATACGCCTTCTGGAGTGGCCCAGTCAGAGTCCTGACCTCAACCCGATTGAGATGCTGTGGCATGACCTCAAGAAAGCGATTCACACCAGACATCCCAAGAATATTGCTGAACTGAAACAGTTCTGTAAAGAGGAATGGTCAAGAATTACTCCTGACCGTTGTGCACGTCTGATCTGCAACTACAGGAAACGTTTGGTTGAAGTTATTGCTGCCAAAGGAGGTTCAACCAGTTATTAAATCCAAGGGTTCACCTACTTTTTCCACCTGCACTGTGAATGTTTACATGGTGTGTTCAATAAAAACATGGTAACATTTAATGATTTGTGTGTTATTAACCCCTTAGGGGCCGGGCTCATTTTCACCTTAAGGACCAGGCCATTTTTTGCAAATCTGACCAGTGTCACTTTATGTGTGAATAACTATAAAACGCTTTGACTTATCCAGGCCATTCTGAGATTGTTTTTTCGTCACATATTGTACTTCATGACACTGGTAAAATGGAGTAAAAAAATATAATTTTTATTTATAAAAAAATACCAAATTTGCCCAAAAATTTGAAAAATTAGCAAATTTCCAAGTTTCAATTTCTCTACTTATATAATACATAGTAATACAGTCCTGATCAAAAGTTTAAGACCACTTGAAAAATCATATTTAGCATGGCTGGATCTTAAGGTTCCAAGTAGAGCTTCAACATGCAACAAGAAGAAATGGGAGTGAGACAAAACATTTTTTGAGCATTCAATTTAATGAAAACGAATAAACTGAAACAGGCTTTTTTCAGCTGATCAAAAGTTTAGGACCACACCTCCAAAAAACTAAACCCCCCCAAAAACAGAAATCCAACTTCCAAACATGAACTCAGCAATGAGTAGCTCAGCCGTTATTGTTTATCACTTCAAAAGTTCGTTTCGGCATGCTTGATGCAAGCGTTTCCATGAGGTGAGTGGGAACATTTCTCCAAGTGGTGAAGACGGCCGCACGAAGGTCATCTACTGTCTGGAACTGTTGTCCATTTTTGTAAACTTCCCTTGCCATCCATCCCCAAAGGTTCTCAATTAGATTTAGATCAGGGGAACACGCAGGATGGGCCAAAAGAGTAATGTTATTCTCCTGGAAGAAGTCCCTTGTCCTGCGGGCATTGTGTACTGTAGCATTGTCCTGTTGAAAAACCCAGTTGTTACCACACAGACGAGGAATGCTCTCTGCAACATCTGTACATAGCCAGCGGCCGTTTGACGCCCCTGCACTTCCTGAAGCTCCATTGTTCCACTGAAGTAAAAAGCACCCCAGACCATTATGGCGCCCCCTCCACTGTGGCGCGTAGAAAACATCTCAGATGGGATCGGCTTGTCATGCCAGTAACGTTGGAAACCATCAGGACCATCAAGGTTAAATTTTTTCTCATCAGAGAATAAAACTTTCTTCCACCTTTGAATGTCCCATGTTTGGTGCTCTCTTGCAAAGTCCAAACGAGCAGTTCTGTGGCGTTCAAGGAGATGAGGTCTTTGAAGACGTATTTTGTTTTCGAAGCCCTTCAGTCTCAGATGCCGTCTGATGGTTATGGGGCAGCAGTCAGCACCAGTAAGGGCCTTAATTTGGGTCGAGGATCGTCCAGTGTCTTGACGGACAGCCAATTGGATCCTCCGGCTCAGTGCTGATGAAATTTTTTTGGGTCTTCCACTTGACTTTTTTGTTTTATACCCCTCAGGATCATTTAAGAAATTCCAAATGACTGTCTTACTGCATCCCACCTCAGCAACGATGGTGCGCTGTGAGAGACCCTGCTTATGCAGTTCAAAAACCCGACCACGTTCAAAAAGGGAGAGTTTATTTGCCTTTGCCATCACAACATGTGACTACCTGACAGAAAATGACAATGAATCCACATCTTTGCACAGATTTGGCCTTTTAAAGGCATGTGGTCCTAAAATTTGGATCAGCTGAAAAACAGCCTGTTTCAGTTTAATCGTTATTTTCAATTAATTGAATGCTCAAAAAATGTTTTGTCACACTCTCATTTCTTCTTGTTGCATGTTGAAGCTCTACTTGGAACCTTGTTATGATCCAACAATGTAAAATATGATTTTTTGCCATTTTTCAAGTGGTCTTAAACATTTGAACAGGACTGTACCTACAAAAATAGTTATTACTTTACATTTCCCATATGTCTACTTCATGTTTGGATCATTTTGGGAATGACATTTTATTTTTTGGGGATGTTACAAGGCTTAGAAGTTTAGAAGCAAATCTTGAAATTTTCAAAAACCCACTTTTCAAGACCAGTTCAGGTCTGAAGTCACTTTGTGAGGCTTACATAATAAAAACCACCCAAAAATTACCCCATTCTAGAAACTACACCCCTCAAGGTATTCAAAACTGATTTTACAAACTTTGTCAACCCTTTAGGTGTTCCACAAGAATTAATGGAAAATAGAGATACAATTTCAAAATTTCACTTTTTTTCCAGTTACAAAGCAAGGGTTAACAGCCAAACAAAACTCAATATTTATGGCTCCGATTCTGTAGTTTACAGAAACACCCCATATGTGGTCGTAAACCGCTGTACGGGCACACGCAGGGCGCAGAAGGAAAGGAATGCCATACGGTTTTTGGAAGGCAGATTTTGCTGAACTGGTTTTTTGACACCATGTTCCATTTGAAGCCCCCCTGATGCACCCCTAGAGTAGAAACTCCAAAAAACTGCCCCATTTTAGAAACTACGGGATAGGGTGGCAGTTTTGTTGGTACTATTTTAGGGTACATATGATTTTTGGTTGCTCTATATTACACTTTTTGTGAGGAAAGGTAACAGAAAATAGCTGTTTTGGCACCGTTTTTATTTTTTGTTATTTACAACATTCATCTGACGGGTTAGATCATGTGGTATTTTTATAGACTAGGTTGTCACGGACGCGACGATACCTAATATGTATACTTTTTTTTTTATTTATGTAAGTTTTACACAATGATTTCATTTTTGAAACAAAAAAAATCATGTTTTAGTGTCTCCATACTCTGAGAGCCATAGTTTTTTTAGTTTTTGGGCGATTATCTTAAGTCGGGTCTCATTTTTTGCGGGATGAGATGACGGTTTGATTGGCACTATTTTGGGGTGCATATGACTTTTTGATCACTTGCTATTACACTTTTTGTGATGTAAGGTGACAAAAAAATTGTTTATTTAGCACAGTTTCTATTTTTTTTTTTATGGTGTTCATCTGAGGGGTTAGGTCATGTGATATTTTTATAGAGCCGGTCGATACGGATGCAGCGATACCTAATATGTATACTTTTTTAAATTTATGTAAGTTTTACACAATAACAGCTTTTAAAAAAAAAAAAAAAAAGAAGAGGTTTTAGTGTCTCTATATTCTGAGCCATAGTTTTTTTTTGGGCGATTGTCTCAGTTAGGGGTTCATTTTTTGCAGGATGAGGTGATGGTTAGATTGGTACTAATTTGGTGGGCATATGCCTTTTTGATCGCTTGCTGTTGTACTTTTTGTGATGTAAGGTGCCAAAAAAATTGTTTATTTAGCACAGTTTTTTTTTTTTTTTTTACGGTGTTCATCTGAGGGGTTAGGTCATGTGATATGTTTATAGAGATGGTTGATACGGACGCGGCGATACCTAATATGTCAACTTTTTTATTTTTTCCTATTTTTTACCAATTTTTTTAACTTTATTTGGGGAAAATGACGTTTTGGTTTATTTTTACTTGAACATTTTTATTTTTTTGGGGGAAAACTTTATTTTTTCACTTTATTTTTTGTCCCACTTTGGGACTTCAACTTCTGGGGGTCTAATCCTTTACAATGCATTCTAATACTTCTGTAATGGAATGCATTGGCTGTATGAGTAATACTGTGGGAATTACTCATACAGCTTCCGGCCTGTGAGATCCAGGGGGCTGGATCTCACAGGCTCAAAACAGGAAGGCAGCGCCGATGCCTCAAGAAGGCATCGCGCTGCCTTCCATGCCATCGGGTCCCCCCTACAGTCTACGGGGACCCGATGGCACCTGCGCCCGCCGCTCCATAAAAAGCCGCAAACCGCAGGTCTGAATTGACACGGGACCCCCCCCCCCCGCGCATTTAGCCAAGGTGCCTGCTCAATGATTTGAGCAGGCACCTTGTTCCGACCACCGCCTACCGGGCGGAGGTGATCGGAAATACACATGACATACCGGTACGTCATGTGTCCTTAAGTACCGGGACAACATGCCGTACTGGTACGTCATGTGTCCGGAAGAGGTTAAGCAGACTGTGATTGGCTATTGTTATGACTTAGATGAAGATCAGATCACATTTTATGACCAATTTGTGCAGAAATCCATATCATTCCAAATGATTCACATACTTTTTCTTGCAACTGTATATAATGGCCCCTCTGTATTATTATTATTATTGCCCCCTTTGTATTATTATTATTAATATTATAACGGCCCCCTCTGTATTATAGTAATAATTATGGCCCCCTTCAGCCCTTCCAGCATACAGTCCCATGTAAAATACATCACTCCCCCTGCTTTCAGTCCCTCCAGAATACAGTCCCATGTAAGATACAATCTTCCCCCTGCCTTCAGCCCCTCGAGCATACAGTCCCATGTAAAATATATCACTTTCCCTGCCTTCAGCTCCTCCAGCATACAGTCCCATGTAAAATACATCACCACCTGCCTTTAGCCCCTCCAACATACAGTCCATGACAAAAGTCTTGTCGCTTGTGTACAAATTGACCTGAAGTGCCGCTAAAATATTTTTCTAATCAAGAAATTTGTTACAAGAAATGGGTCATTTTAATCCCAACAGCTTTTGTAATAATGTTTCAGTGCAAAACGAAACTGACAAAAAGTATTCTAATATTCACAGCTTGGTAAAGCCCATTGAGTAAATTTTTGCCAAGACATAAGTGTTGTCGCCTTGTCATATGAGCTTCACCTGTGACTAATAATAGATCAATTAGGTCTCAGGTGTGTATAAAAAGAACCCCAGTACACTAGACCTTCACATCAACTGCAACTAGACCTCTGCAAACATGCCTAAGATTCACCCGGAGGCTAAAGTGTTGATTATCAAGAGGCTGAAGACCAGATCCACTGCTGATGTGGCAGACACCTTCAATGTGTCTCAGCGGCAAGTTGAGGATAAAAAATTTTTTGGAAGAGACTGGAGACGTTTTGGACAAGGCCAGGTCAGGCCGACCCTGCAAGACAACTGCTCGAGAGGACCATTTGTTGTCTCGAAAATCCAAGGCCAGCCCATTTTCCACTGCAGCAGAGCTCCACGAGACCCGGTCACCTGAAGGCCCTGTGTCAACCAGAACAGTTTGTCGGATTCTGTCTCGAAATGGTCTCCATGGTCGAATCAGTGCCCATAAGCCAGTACTAAACAAAAGACAATTGAAAAACCGTCTGGCATTTGCCAAGGCCCACAGCCTGCTAAAAGGATGGACGCTGGAAAAGTGGCAGAAGGTGGATTTTTCAGATGAATCTTCTGTTGAATTACACCACAGTCGCCGCAAATATTGCAGGAGACCTACTGGAACCCGCATGGAGCCGAGATTTATCCAGAAAACAGTGAAGTTTGGTGGAGGCAAAATCATGGTCTGGGGTTACATCCAGTATAGGGGTGTGCGAGGGATCTGCAGGGTGGAAGGCAACAGCAATAGTCTAAAATACCATCTTAGCTACCTCTTATATTCCCAACCATAGAAAAGGCCAAATTCTGCAGCAGGATGATTTCAGTGCATTAAACATCATTTGGGAGGGCTTTAGCTTTTCATATGAGCTATTTCTAATAGCAATTGATTAATTAAAAGTCAGGTTAATAGCAGGAGTTTCTACAAAATAGAGAAGCGACAAGACTTTTGTCAGGGACTGTACAGTCCCATGTAAAATACATCACTAACCTACCTTCAGCCCCTTCAGCATACAGTCCCATGTAAATAATATCACCCTCCCTCTCTTCGCCGCCTGCCTTCAGCCCCACCAGCATACAGTCCCATGTAAGACACATCACTTCCCTGCCTTCAGCCCCTCCAGCATACAGTCCCATGTAAAATATATCACTCCCCCTGCCTTCAGCTCCTCCAGCATACAGTCCCATGTAAAATACATCACTTCCCGCCTTCAGCCCCTCCAACATACAGTCCCATGTAAAATACAAAACTCCTCTGCATTCAGCCCCTCCAGCATACAGTCCCTTGTAAATAATATCACCCTCCCTCTCTTCACCGTCTGCCTTCAGCCCCTCCAGCATACAGTCCCATGTAAGATACATCACTCCCCCTGCCTTCAGCCCCTCCAGCATACAGTCCCGTGTAAGATAAATCACTACCCTGCCTTCAGCCCCTCCAGTATACAGTCCCATGCAAGACACATCACTTCCCTGCCTTCAGCCCCTCCAGCATACAGTCCCATGTAAAATACATCACTCCCCTCCTTCAGCCTCTCCAACATACAGTCCCATGTAAAATACTAAACTCCCCCTGCCTTCATCCCCTCCAGCATACAGCCCCATCTAAAATACATCACTCCCCCTGCCTTTCAGCCCTTCTTGTAAACAGTCCCATGTAAAATTCATCACCCCCCCCCCCGGCTTCAGCCCCTCCAGCATACAGTCCCATGTAAATAATATAATCCCCTCTCTTCAACACCCCTCTAACATAAAGTCTCCAGTACAATGATTATTCCTCCTCCCTTCAGCCCCTGCAAAAATCCCCCCAAGTAAAAATAACAGTCAATATTCTCCTCCTCTGCTCCTCTCTCCAACAACGTGCTCTGTAGAATCTCCTGCAAATCTTGAAGCCCTGCCCCCTGGATGACGAGACTCTGCCTCTTCCCCTGACATCATACCTGCCAGGAGCAACTCCATTCTAGCCACTACCATTGCTCTACTGCCTCATAGGCTTCAGGGGATGGGAGCCATAGGCTCACGTGGCCCTCATTGAAGTGCTTTCTGCCTGGCGCCCCCTACAATTTTGTGCACGGGGCAATGGCCCCAACGGCCCCCCTCACCCTATGCCACTGCCCATACCTCTACCCACAGTATAGGGGATAACTATTAGATCGGTGTGGTCCTACCGATGGGACCCCCACCGATCACGTGAATGGAGGCCCCGTACCACCTGCAGCCACCCTGAATTGAATGGATCGGCCGGTCGCACAAGCATGCTTATGGAAATTCCGGAGATAACCGAGCGCTGTGCCAAAAACTGGTGTGCATGTTTTGCATCACATTTACCAACTATTTTGCATGCTGTTTTTGAGCAAACAGACACATTTTTTTGGCCCACGTATAGCTATTTTGGCACATGGACATGTTTTTTGGGCGAATGGAGAGATGTTTGAGTGCGGACAGAAATTCTGGCACATGGACTAATTTTTGACATATGGACAGAATCTGGTGCTGGATTTACAATACTCTAAACTTATAAGGGTCCATGTGCTAGAATAATGAAAATTTACTCACCGAAATTTTTGTTTCCTGGAGTCCGTAGGCGGCACATAACCAAAGGGTTAAGTCCCCTAGGTACAATCAGGATAGAGACACATTAGAAAGCAATAAACTTAATTAAATGATTAGTTAGCAGGCTATATAAGGCTACACATGACACCAGAGCCCTGTATTTGTATGTAGCAATTTATTAAGGGAGGGTAAGCTGTGCTGCCTACGGACTCCAGGAAACAAAAATTTTGGTGAGTAAATTTTATTTTCCTGATCATCCTTGGCAGCACATAACCAAAGGGACTTGATAAGCAGTACTTTTTTTTGGGGGGGGGGGAGCACTGGCCGCAACTTGGAGCACTTTTTTGCCAACTGTCGACCCTTCAGCTGTTAAGATGTCTAGTCTGTAGTGCCTCATGAACGTTGAAATGATAGACCATGTGGACGCCTTACATATTTGAACTAGCGAAACCTGGGCCAGTTCTGCCCAGGAAGAAGCTGTGGATCTTGTAGAGTGAGCTTTCAATGAAAAAGGGCAATCAAGCCCAGACGCAGTATAAGATACTTTAAGCAATCATTTGATCCATCTTGCTAATGTTGCTTTGCTAGCTCTATTTCCCTTGTTTGGCCCTTGAATTTGTAAAAATAGACCTTCCGACTTCCTAAAGGAGGAGGTAGCTTGAAGATAGGCTAGCAAGGCTCTCTTAACGTCTAATAGAGGCCAATCAACTTGATCCTGAGTATTTGAGTGAAGAACTGGGAGAGAGATTTCTTGGTTAATGTTAACCACTGATGATACTTTCGGAAGAAACCCTGGCATAGTTCGTAGAATGGTGGAATCACCAACATCTCTGAAATATGGATCTTTACATGAAAGAGCTTGCAGTTCACTAACACGTCTGGCTGATGTAATTGCAACTAGGAACAGACCTTTTATAAAAACATGCTTTAGCGAGGAGGATTCAATTGGTTCGAATGGTTCTTTTGACATAGCCGAGAGCACTACAGACAAGTCCCAGGAAGGAACGGTAGACTAACAGGAGGTCTTAAGTTTCTTAAGGCTTTAAAGAAGGTACATATTTGATTATTTGAAAATTTCCCCTGTAATTGGGCATTAATAGCCGAAAGCTGTACTTTTAAGGTATTTATTTTCAAACCTTTAGTAAACCCTTCTTGAAGGAATTGTAGAACAGACTTCAAATCTTCAGGAATAGAAGAAGTTCTTTGGCACCAATCCTTAAAGGTTTTCCAAACTCTTATATATTTTTATAGTTGCAGGTTTACAAGCGGCTACCATGGTATTGACTAGTTCTAAGGAGAATCCCAATGTTGTTAAGGACTGCCGCTCAGCCTCCAGGCCGCCAGTTGTAAACTGTTGGGATTGTGGTGAAGAAACCCCTTTTGGAGAAGTAAGTCCAGACGGGGAGGAATCTTCCAGATTCTCCCTTTGGAGAGGGATAGGGCTAGAGAGCCACGTCCTCCGAGGCCAGAACGGAAGAACTGCTATCACCCCTGCACGATCTTCTCGTATCATTTTGAGGACTTTTGATATGAGAGGGATTGGAGGAAATACATAGATTAGTCCTTTTTCCCAGCTGACTGAGAGACCGTCCATTGCTAGTGCCTGACTGGACCGATGAATGGAGCAAAACAGACTGAGCTTTTTGTTCTGTTTTGTTCTGTTCTGTTCTGTTTGTTCTGTTCAGTTGGACATGCAGTTCGCCGTGCACTGCCGTGCTGCGCCGGAGCTCTGCCCTGTCCCCATTATAGTCAATAGGGACGAAGCGGCAGTCCGAGTGAACAGCCTGTCGGATCCGTCCTGCCGCTAGTGTGAAAGTAGCCTAAACTGTTCTTCCAGAGGCAGTGGTTCTAATGCCCCCTTCTGGATAAATTCCTGAAGAAGATGGAGGACAACCTGGTCTTTGGGGTCGTATAGACCAAATTGATTTGGAGGAAAGAAAGTGAACTCTAGATCGTATCCCTTTTTGACTGTAAAAATGACCCAGGCATCTGTGGATGTGCGAGACTAAACATGTGAAAACTGCTTCAATCAAACTTTTGGCTGAATGCTGGCGTCATAGCTCTGAAGGTTTTTGATTAGGCTTCCTTTTGTATTCAGACTTCTCCTGCTTGCCCCAAAATAATCTTTGTCTGAAAAAATGCTGTCTATTTTTGAATCTGGGAGATCTCTTTCTCTGGGAACGAAAGGACCTGAATGATATTCTCTTTTTAGATTCTGGAAATACTGAGCCCTTTCCCTCATTCAAGGACTCAAGGATTTTTTTCTATTTGAGGCCCAAACAGCGAGGTTGGCTGGAAGGGAAGATTGCAAAAGTGATTTTTTGACAATGTACTGTATCTCCTGGCCACTGTTTTATCCAGTGTGCCCTTCTTGCAGCATTAGTGAGGGCCATGGAGTTTGCTTAAAATTTTGTAATATCAAGGGGAGCATCACACAAAAAATCTGAAGCAGCTTTCATCACCGGAAATGTTTTTAAAATGTCTTCTCTAGCCACTCCCTCCTCCAGGTATTAGGATAGTTGAGACAGCCAAATTCTTAAGGCCCTTGCTACAGGTACGGATGATAACCCAGCCACACAGGCCGCTGAGTGGATGCATAATCTCAAAAGACTCAATTTTTCTATCCATAGGGTCTTAAATAAGTGATGCCTCATCTGATGGAAATATAGCTTTTTTAGACAGACGTGCAACTGCCAAATCAACCTTAGGCACTGAGGCCCACTGTTCAGAAATTTTTTCATCCAGTTTATATATGGATTTCAGCCTAGATCCTGTGATGGATTTTTTTATCAGGCTTATCCCAGTCTTGTTTTATCCACTGACTAAAGACCGAATGACCTGGAAACACATTTCCCTTTGTTTTGGGAAAATAACAAAGCTTATCTGATTTTGACTTCCCTGAGGTATCTCTATCAGACTCTAATGTCCGTTTTACAGCTTTAATTAGATCAGGTATTTTATCTTTATGCAAAATACAATAATCATCAGGATCCTCAGCAGATATATCAGGCACGATTTCACCTTCAGACAGGCACTCATCGTCAGAGGAGGAGGAAATCAATTGTGGTGAGGAAGATTTGTTTGCAGGTCTTGGCCTCTTATTTGCTGACTTGATCTCATAAAAAACAGACGTAAGTTGATTTTTAAACCACATAAGAAAGTCCATATTCCCTGACTGAACAGATGCAGCAGGGGACATGCAATCCGTGCACACATTATCGGATATTTAATCAGGGAGAGGCTGTTCACATTTTTGACAAAACTGATGTCTAGAGTCAGAATTAAATCTACACAGCCAAATCCCTGGTAAAAAAAAAGGTCATACAGCAACCATTAGTATGCCCATGAATGGTAACAAAATATAACATGAAAAACGTCCTGCAACTGCCCAAATAGTAATTCCAAGCAGACAACCCCGAATCTCGCATGAATCACCATACTTACCGCAGTAAGCAGCTGGTAAAGTGTTCTGATTGGTATGTGCACGGCTCCAGCTTTCCCCAGCCACACGTGCACACCGTTTTGCCTTCAGCAGCCGGAACCATGCCTCGGCTTGTGGAACGGGGCACTGTATGACTACACAGGGGAGGTGCGCCCATTCCACCTTCAGGCTGAGGGACAGGCAAGCCTGTATACCACCTGGAAGGGATCGGTTACTTTGCAGGGAGGTAAAACAAGTGTTCATCTGATAACCTAGAGAATAAAAAAAATACAGGGCTCTGGTGTCATGTGTAGCCTTATGTGGCCTGCTAACTAATCATTTAATTAAGTTTATTGCTTTCTAATGTGTCTCTATCCGTATTGTACCTAGGGGACTTAACCCTTTGGTTATGTGCTGCCAAGGACAATCAGGAAAGTAAATTTGTCCATTAAGACTGTGATTCGTATTTGTAGACAGTATGACACTATTATTAAATCTGCCCCAATGTATACATTTTGTTTATACATTGTGTTGACAAACCTATTTTAATTGTATTAACCCCTTCAGGACACAACCAATGTTCACCTTAAGGACCAGGCCAAATTTTGGAAATCTGACATATCACTTCATGTTATAACAACTTTGGAACACTTACTTATCCAAACCAATCCAGCAGTAAGTTTGAGTTGATATATTTCACCTTTATTTATTTTTTAAAAAAATATACAACATTTTGGAAATATTCGCATTTTTCTAAATTTGAATTTCTCTGCTTTTAAGACAGATAGCGATACCTCATAAAATAGTTATTACTTTACATTTACCATATGTCTACTTTATGTTTGCATCATTTTGTAAATGTTACAATTTTAGTTGCAGTTTTTAAAATTTTTAGGAAAATTTCCAAAACCATTTTAAAGGACCAAATCGGGTATGAAGTCACTTTGTGGGGCTTACATAATAGAAACCATCCATAAATGACCCCATTTTAGACAGTACATTGCTCAAGTTATTCAAATATGATTTTACAAACTTTGTTAACCCTTTAGGTGCTACACAAGAATTAATAGAGAATAGAGGAGACAAAATTTTACTTCTTTTTGCACAATTTCTTTTCCTGTAAGGCAGCGAGGATTAACAGCAAAACAAAACTCACAATTTATTACCCTGATTTTGTAGTTTACAGAACCACCACATATGTGGTTGTATACTGCTGTATGGGCACATGGCAGGGCGCAGAAGGGAAGAAGCAACATATGGATTTTGGCAGATTTCACTGGGATAATTCTAAGCTGCCATGTTGCATCCCTACAGTAGAAACTCCCAAAAAAAGACCCCAGTTGGGAAACTACGGGATAAGGTAACAGGCGGCTTGGTCTCACAGGCTTCCAAGTAAAAATATTTTAAAGAGACACCTTTTCATTTGTTACTAACTTACTGTTCAGCTGTAAAACCTGTAACATATGTGAAAGTGCATTCTGGTCCATACCGTTCCATGGCACCCACTATCAGATCACACCAAATCTGAAGGGGGGGGGGGTGGTAGTAATAAATGAATAGCAGTGGAGCACTCTCTATAGCAATGGGAGCAGTGGATATTGGTACATAAATTTTATTTTATTAATATATCTAAAATAGGTCGTTCACATTTGATAATAACAATTACATGTATATATAGCAGCATAAATTGTGAAAATCTATAGCAACATAAATGGTGAAAATGCGCATGCCAAAACGACATTGTGAATAATTGTCAGGGTAAAATACAATTAATAGTCCATCAATAGAAATTTTGCCTCCAAAAATATCAAAAATTGTAAAAATTTCTTTAAAAGGCTCTGGATATCCACAATAGAATTCAGTTAATGTTAATAGCAATTGGACTCCAATCTCAGGTGTAAATTACTAATAGCTGTACACAGAGCGGCGTCCCGCTCCTTAGCCTGAGACAGCGGCGTCCCGCTGTAAATTTCAAAAAGCGATCGCTTATTTCTCATAAACAATTCGATCTTACCCGGAGGGTTTCAACAAAATCTCCTACCCTCATCTCGGTGGGCCTTCTGTGTATCTCGGAGCTCCGGTTCCGAGGGCTGTTGTTTTCGAAAAGGATCCCATGCCACCGCCAGAAGTCCAGGTGAGTTTGCTGAAGGTAAACTTCCTTTATCCAGCAGAGACCTCCTGCAGCTGGCGTTCTCAGATCATTAAAGCAATGAATTGTTCTCCTCCTAAATCGATCGAAGATATGAGTCTATAATCCAAACATGGGGGTCCGTTACCAAACGCGTTTCAGGGTTAAAGCAGTTGACCCCTTCATCAGTGGCTAATGTCCCCCTATTAAGGCCCCTCCTTTATAGGGCTTCTGATTCATAAGAAAACCTGGTCATGGATCGTCCGAATTTTGGATCGTCCGAGTTTTGAATATTCTGAAATTCTGTGGAAAGTCTCATCAGAGCAAATAATTATCCTTTTGGCTTCCTTAGTCGCATATATCCGATCATATTTCCAATGTGTAGCAGTGTCTGAAGTTAAAATCCTTCCATACATTTATTGTCCCATCAGTCCCAAATCTTATGGTATAAAAAATGCACCGTCAACACTGCGGTTCCAGTGCGGTTTCGATGCGTTTTCCATAAAATTCACTGAAACTCGAATAAAAACATTAAAAATGATAAAAATATTCAGACACTCAATTAGATTACATGCATTAAATACATGATTAAACAGTCAACATATAATATGGCCTTCTTAAAAGGAGTTCTTCTATCGATGAGATATTGATTGGGGAGTAGATGGGGCAGAATATAAAAGACTGCCCAGTTGATCATCTGCAAGTGGCGCCCACCTATAGGAAACCAAACAATTCAAATTCGGCATTTAAGCCCTGTGGTAAAAGAGTATTCAATTCAAAAATCTGTTTGGTTTCTAGTCGGGACATTTTTTCTATATGATTCCCTCCTCTCCAATCTCTATGTACTCGGTCAATGGCCATACATTTCAAACATGAGGGGTCTTGTTGGTGTGCTATTTTGAAGTGACTTGACACTGAATGGTTTTCAAAACCCTTCTTTATATTTGCAATGTGCTCCGCGTTCCCTTTTTTAAGTGATCTCTTGGTCCTGCCTACATATTGATATCCGCAGGGACACTCCAATACATAAATAACATCTTCTGTACTACATGTAAGAAATTCCCTGATCTTATGGCAGTATTTATTGGTGGATGACATTAATTCTGTTGTCTTTTTAGGGAAAGAAGCGATCTTACAATTATTGCACTTTCCGCAACGGAAAAAGACCTGAATGCCTGCCCAATTCTGAATAGAGGAGATCGTGTCCCTTTTCTTTTTTACGGTAGGTGCTATTTTGGTTTTTAAATTCAAAGCTTTTGTAAACGTAATTTTTGGATTTGGAGTTACAAGGGTCCCTAACATTTTGTCTTTCTTCAAAAGGTGCCAGTGCTTATTAATAATAGATTGTATCTTTTTAAAATCCCCATTAAACGGTAAAACTAAGCGCATGTCCGTATTTTCCTATATCTGTGTTTCTTTTACTATTTTCAATAAAAAACTCCTCCCTGTTCATCTTTCTAACCTTATCTAGGGCTGTGTTTAAAATTTCAGTGGGGTATTCTTTTGTAAGAAACTGTTTAGTCATTATTTCTGCTTCTTTTTCAAATTCCATCTTTGCTTCTATTTGCTTCATACTGGTCCATGGCAAGATAAGAACTGTCCTGATCTGTTTAGATGTGATTCCTTCTATAAAAGAACTGTTCTGCTGCTCAACTGCCTCCTCATTGCTTCCTGCACTAATATTGCACTGAAAAGTGCTGGCGTCATGACAACCAGAACCTTGCCCAGCACCTCAAAACCCGCAACACCAGGGGCACCTTGATCATCATGAGGCAGGTGGACCCCAGAACCGGAGTGTGCCCCGAAGGGTAGAACAGGTACATCCTTAACATCACTGCATCCTGGCCCACTGACTCCAATTCTATAAAAAAGGAATACAATACACATTTCTCACAGTGGATTTCCTACTGTGAGGTGCAAGTAGAAGCCCCGTGGAGATAAACTGCTTAACAAGAAGCTTAACGACTCCATAGCAGACATTGTTCAGAATGTGAATAGCTTCTGGCCCTGGACAAACCTAAAAGGAAGAATCCAAATATGTCCACCATACTGCATACTACTGCCAGTCCATACAGGTTGAGAACTGTCACTAATGTACCTGAAGTTGATTCCTCAGAAAAGAACCGTTCTTCTGTTAAGGTGACACTGCCTTGCACCTCACAATTCATGACCATCAAGGGCACCCAAGCCAACACCAGACAGGAGAACCCCAAGATCAGGGTATACCCCAAGAGTAAGAAAGGTGCACCCTTCCCATCACTGCATAGCCTAGGGCATTGATGCCCAACTTACGGCCTGCCAAATCCGGCCCGCGAAGCTGTGTCATGCAGCCCATGCAACTCCCTGGAAAAAGTTTAAGGCGTACCGATATGCCTTAGACTTTTCCCCCACATTCATGAGCGATGTGAACGGCACAGGCAGCGCAGCGATGCTGCCTATGCCTGAAGTAACCAATAGCAAAGCTCCTTAAAGCAAGGAGCTTTGTTATTGGTTAGTATAGGCGCGCGCCGGAGCAATACAGGTTTTGCAGCAGGGAAGCCGGCGGGAGCTGGAAGGAGGAGGGGCTGGCTCCAGGGGTGGCTGTTGTAAGGAGAGCGGGGCGCGCTGCCGGAGGACCTTGGGAAACATGACAGGGCCGCTGGAGAGGTAAGAAACCGCGGACTCATGCGACTGGTGACCCTGCTCCCCCCTCCTCAGCCGTGGTCACACTGCACTATATTGGACAATTGTATTTCGTCCAACAATAGTGGAGATTATATTTCATCCAGCAGTATTATGACCGCAATGTATTATACTCTGGAATGTACAAGCACTGCGACCTCTGTAGGCACGTGGGACCCACGGCCACAGATACTAACTACACCAGCGTGTTACCGTAAACAGCGCGATATTACCAAGTCGCCTATATTAGGATTTAAAAACCGGAGACAACCAACTGTAACAGACATAACACTCAACTATTTTAAGCAAACTTATACAGATAATAAGCCGGTCTATAGACTGAGAGTGTAAGACTGCATGACGGAACCTGTATTTATGTGACATTTCAGCTGGAAAGTTCTGATACACCGATACATTGTATATGGTAGTTTATCTGGACAAAAGATACATAGTGACATACTTGGGAGTAATCAACCTCAATAGATATTGAGATTCTACTAAAGATGAGCAGACCTGCTGAATAAAATATAATCTCCACATATCACAGTGCGGCTTTATTATCGCTGTCCTGCTGGAGGAATTATAACTCTTGTACTATTGTAGCTATAATACTGCTGGACGAAACACAATTCTCACTATTGTTGGACAAAACAATTGCTCACTATAGTGTAGTGTGATCACCGCTGATCCGCTGGATGAAATATAACGCATTGCGGTTTGTTTATATCTACAGTACAGACCAAAAGTTTGGCCACACCTTCTCATTCAAAGAGTTTTCTTTATTTTCATGACTATGGAAATTGTAGATTCACACTGAAGGCATCAAAACTATGAATTAACACATGTGGAATTATATACATAACAAACAAGTGTGAAACAACTGAAAATATGTCATATTCTAGGTTCTTCAAAGTAGTGGAGTCTAGCTGGGTACCTGTACCATCGTGCCATAATCTTATAGTTCTTCTCCTGAGCTGAGCAGGCCATTGACAATTTGTGAGAGAATATAAACGCTTTTTGTTGGTCCTCTTTTGGTATAGAGGTTCCTAGTTCCTGTTCCCAGCCCAGGATAAAACTCGGTGTGCCCTTATGAGTCCTCTAATAAATTCTGATATAGCGAGGAGATCAGGTGAGTCGGCTGAGATGACAGTGAAAATAGTATTTCTGTTTTGGATAAGGCTGTCCAGAAAGAACAACTCTCTCCTTTTGAGGAAATGTATGATTTAATTTGTTCGTATTCCAACCAGGATAAACGGGTGTTTGGATGTTTAGCGGACAGGTCAGAATAGGACGGTAACGGAGCCCCAGATAACAGGTGATAAAAACGTGAATCTGCTGAAGCCTGTAACCCCAGAAAAGAGTCTCTGTTAATACCAGCTTGAAATGCAGGGTTATGAAGAATTGGTGTAAGGGGACTTTGTTTCCTAGAGCATATGTCTTTCCGTATGTACGAATCCCATAATTTTAGGGTCTGTTGTGTCATTTTATTATGTGTTTTGAATCGAAGGTGAGCATCTGCATCAATCCATGGAGCATGTTTGAGGGGAAAAGAGTAAAGGTTGCCTGTCAGTTATATGCTAAAGCCTGCTGGAACCAAGACTAAGCCTGAAAACTGTTTGAAGAACCGTTTATTTAAGTAAAGCTGCCATTAACTTCATCTCCAGGTCTAGACTCAATTCTTTTCAATCCCTCAATTATCGCCCCCTTTTTATTGCTTCGGAGCCAAAGCCTGGGGTCCAGCAGTGTCCAGGTAGGAGCACGTCACACACATAAAGAGACAATTAGGCCACACTTACCCACTCGGCATTCCTACACCTGGGGCGCATTATAGTAGGGTCCTGGGAGGAGACGCCCGTTGCAATTTTTTCGTCACCAACAGGATTTACTTTTGTGCCTTTATCCTGCAGGCCTACAGATTTGACAGAAAACCCCATGAAAAATGAATGCTGCATTTGTTCCGGATTAACAGGTGCCGGATTGTGCCCGCCGGCAAATGAGGGGTTAATCCACCATCTTTGCCAGTGATGGCATATGTTCTTCTTGTACCACAAGAGCGGAAAACAGGGAACCGCCCAGTCCAAGAGTGGGAAATGATGGTCCTGCCCACCAGGAACTGTCCTGTCATTAAAGCAGAGAGAAAGAGATAAATCAGAGTGCAGGAATGGTAACACCACTCTGGGGTGTTACAAATGCTAGCACATATTATAATTTATTTGGAACTGGAGGTACATTTTAAAGAGGATATCGACTGAAGATGTAAAACTGGATATGTACATCAATAGTTCAGTAGTCATAATTCGAGAATTATGTTTGTTTTATAGAGATATGGAAATTTTTCCATTCAGGATAATGGCTGTATGCCTGCTATGGCTATATTATTGGTAATGGAAACTCACACTCCAAAATCGTGTTCAATATGTTTTTATTGGTTTGTCATCAGATTATAGGCAAATATTTGTCGTTAGTCAACCTTCTTCAAGCCATCTGATTGCCCGGTCAGTGAAACTGTAAAAAAATGGGGTCAGTCAGAACATGCCATGGCTAGAAACACAAAGAAAAAAAGACAATGCAACAGCACTCTGCAAACACAAATAAAGTACAATAATGCCTTAATTATAGAAAACATTCTGGTGCTAATGCTACGCTTATTTGAGATTCTTGGCAAATACATTTTGTACAAAATTATTTGGGACCGTCTGTCAAACGTCAAGGCAATCTCTATAAGGCTACTTTCACACTTGCGTTTGGGGTTCCGCTTGTGAGCTCCGTTTGAAGGCTCTCACAAGCGGCCCCGAACGGATCCGTACAGCCCCAATGCATTCTGAGTGGATGCGGATCCGCTCAGAATGCCTCAGTCTGGCTCCGCTTGGCCTCCGTTCCGCTCAGCAGGCGGACACCCGAACGCAGCTTGCAGCGTTCGGGTGTCCGCCTGGCCGTGTGGAGCCAAACGGATCCGTCCAGACTTACAATGTAAGTCAATGGGGACGGATCCGTTTCAAGTTGACACAATATGGTGCAATTTTCAAACGGATCTGTCCCGCATTGACTTTCAATGCAAAGTCTGGACGGATCCGTCTGACTAACTTTCACACTTAGATTTTTTTGTGAAATATAATGCAGACGGATCCGTTCTGAACGGATCCCATCGTTTGCATTATAGGAGCGGATCCGTTTGTGCAGACACCAGACGGATCCGCTCCGAACGCAAGTGTGAAAGTAGCCTAAGATGGGAACCTAACACTAAATACTACCTGTTATGTGCCATAATGGCCACCATAAAATTAAGGGAGTGCAGGTTCCACATGCATACTGGGTCCACTCTGCTTTTTACCAATTTTGGTGCCATAACGGCCTCCATTAAATCCAGGGATGCAGGTACCAACATGCATGCTGAGCCCAATCTATACTTCACCTGGTGCCAAATGGCTTCCAATAAATACAATGAGAGCAGGCTATAGCTTTATACTTACTCAAATTAAAATCAGCCTATGAGGCAGACAGACTGGTCAGGTGTACAAAACCAACTGGAGTCAACCACACCTCCACTGCCTGGTCAGTGAGACATGAGGAAAGCATAGAGATATAATTGCTGACCGAAAACATTCACCAATAATCTGATTTTGACTTAAAAACATATTGAATATGATTTTGGAGTGTGCAGATGTTTTAATTATAAATTGTATTTCCAGCATGAGAACCTTCTACCAGGACCTCTCTTCTACAGTATATGGAGTGTTGTGATTTTTCTCTTCTCCTGTGGCTATATGTCATGGCCTAATAGATTGCGTGTCAGTTTTACACTGACAAGCAATAGTGCAAAGCTATACTATGCATAACAAAGCATTTTATCATCAATCAAAAGATCGCATTATGATATCCCATTGTTGCACTAAAATAAATCTGTGTGTGGACCTGTGGCATCGTAAACTGCAAATCCATGGAATAATTCCAAGCTTGACTTCCGTGTTTGATTTTTCCACATAACCTTAGAGTTGTGTAATCATAACCTATGAGTATGTATACACTGGCCGTATGACCTATGAATTCTCCCCGCAAGTCTTCTGCAAACTTTTCTGCAGCAAATTAAGTATTGTGTGGATGTACCCAAGTTCTCTGAATAATAGCAGCACTAGGAATGAAAATTCAAGCTCGTATTCGTATTTAATTTCTTCTGAAAGCACTACGCCACTAAAACTGACTTACATTATAAAAAAGCAACCAAAATCCTAACATAAGTGCAAGATATTTATCAAGTGACTTCAATTTGTGTGCAGTGGTAAGAGAAGACTTTCACAGCTTATGATCCATGTGTGCAAAAGAAATATATAGATAATGTGTGGGGTTCTAGCTGGGAAGGTTTAACTTCATTTCAGATTGGCATAGAATTATATATTTATTATTATTTAATTCCTGTTGAACATAGATCACAGAGTACCTTGGCAGGTGAAAGCAGTTTTCTGGTACTTGTGTATATATGACTGTTATTTCTCTAAAGATTTATTTATCATTATTATTTTTGTACGTCTGGACCAGAAAAGCTCAGAAGTGAAGTTTTGGCTCAGGAAAAAGGCAAAAATGTCCAAGAGAAGTCTTAAAAAATGGAATTTGTATAAAATGGAAGATGTCCGAAGGGTATGTTACAACAGATTCATCCTTCAGGATTCCCAAAAAGAAGAAAACATTGAATTCCAGTAACACAGCACAGCTATATATAAACTATTAAATCACCAGGAAGGAGACATAACATTAATCAGAATGACAGCACTCAATTTCTAATCTCCAGGACCTTCTACAGTAAACTATGAGATTTAATATTTTTATGTAGGGATACATTGTTGTCTTCTACAACATATTGGTTGATTTCTGTGAGATGGTTTCATTCCATACATAACTTGTGGAATAGCAGAGAATAGCCTTGACGTGCATTATTAACCAAATGATCCATCTTTACTTGCTGGAAGCAGTTTACTGGTTTGGTACCCAAAGACTATTTTAAAGGGGTTTTCACATCTCAGAGATTGGGGACATATCACTAGGATATGCCCCCATTGTCTGATAGCTGCGGTTCCCACCTCTGGGACCTGCACCCATCTCGTAAACGAAGAGCTGGCTCAGCTATTTCCATCGGCCCCATAGAAGTGAATGGAAGAGGTGGCCCAAGCAAGAGCAGTGCGCTCCTATTCATTTCTATGGGGAATCCAAAAATAGCTCAATGGGCTGCTCAGTTTACGAGATAGGGGCTGGTTCCAGAGGTGGGACCCACACCTATCAGACAATGGGGGCATATCCTAGCAATATTCCCCCAATGTCTGAGATAGATTTGGAAAAATATCTATGCAGCAAGAGCTCTCTATCACCTTGAACACCAGGCAAACCACACAATTGCATGGGGCCCCCTAACTGGTGAGTCAAACAGTGTCAGTTGAATGCGTGGTATATGAGCCTATGGCTCCCGTCCCTGCTATTCCTACTCATAGGCCTAAGGCAGTATCATAACTCCCAACTAGATCTGGTGGGACAGTCCCGGATTTCAGTGGCTCTCCCGTGGTCCTGGAATGGGTGAGGTATGTCCCCCTCTCAAGCAGCTGACTCTGCATCCATAGGACGCAGAGACAATTGCCTGTAATTATGAAGCAGGGAGCTCCCTGCTTCACCATTCCCTCCACCCTGATGGCGCTCCACACTGCTGGTCTGTGCTGGAGGGACAGGGCCCGGGAGTCAGCTGTGCTTTTCACTTCTTGTGAAGGAGGCACATGCCTGAGCATCACTACTGTGTGGGGGCACATATCAGGGATAACTACTGTGAAGGGGCATATATCTGTGCATAACTACTGTGAGGGGGCACATATTTGTTTTATGTAATTGTATTTTTATTGAAATACAACAGTACAATTCTGTTTCAACTGTATGTACAATTGTACAAAGTGAAGTGAACAAGACAGAATGCACAAAGAATTCAGCAAAAGAACACATACAGTATAACATCAGGTGATATGTGCAATATAAATCAGACAAAAAACAATAAAGGCTATGTGAAAATCCAGCGTCTTGTTGTACCCATTTAGTTGAAAAAAAATAAAAATAGGAAGAAACAACTATCGACCGTGTCACCGTTAAAAGAATGTTCCTGAGGAAGTAGCTACATAAATCTATTATTAGGGTGAGTATGATTTATGCTGAATCCTAACAGGACATCACTCGTAAAGAATGTAACAACAGAGGAAAGAAAGACTTAGGCCTCCTGCACACGACCGTAGGTGTCCCGTTGCCGTAATGCGGACCGCATTTGTGGATTCGCAATACATGGGCACCGTTCCGTGTGCATTCCGCATCACGGATGCGGACCCATTCACTTCAATGGTGTGGAACGGAAGCACGGAACGGAACCCTGCGGAAGCACTACGGAGTGCTTCCGTGGGGTTTCGTCCCGTACTTCAGTTCCGCAAAAAGATAGAACATGTCCTATCTTTTTGCGGAACGGGCAGTAAATGGGTCCGCGATCCGTTGCGGCTGCCCCGCAGTCGGTGTTTGTGCATTGCAGCCCGCAGCACGGCCACAGGGCGCACACGTTCGTGTGCAGAAGGCCTTAGACAATACAGACAAAGACACATCGGGGGTGAAGTGGGTTACAGGATTCTCTTGGGCTCGTCTCATTGTTGCCTAGTAGCCCAATAATTGTCCCAGACATCCCAAATGGCATGAAATAGATCTACTCTATCCTGGAACATAGCAGTCGTGTAGTCCAGGCTCTGGACCTCCGTCACCCTAGCATATAGGTCAGAGATTTTTGGGGGGTCAGATCGTTTCCAGAGGTGGGCAATAAGGCGGCGAGCTGCAGTCAGTACTTGTATTAACAGTTGAATGTTTCCTTATATGTGCTGGTGTAGTATTAAGTAAGTAGGAAATGGGATCAGAGGGTATACTGCAGCCAAAAATATCACTCAAAAGAGTGCTAACTCTGGACCAGAAGGTGCATATTAAGGGGCAGTCCCAGAAAATGTGATGTAGTGTTCCCTTAGTTGTCCCGCATCTCCAACAAACCTCCGCGACTGCTGGATTTAATCTATGGCGGAGATCAGGAGTGTGGTACCAGAACATTAGGATCTTATACTGGAAAACCAAATTATTCTGTTACGTTGCCTGGATAAATAGCCGCAGCAGGTCCAAGGTGATATGGGTACAATTCACACACAGGGCGTGCATAAGGCTGCTGCTTTTACTTTAGAAATGCTTATATTTTTTTTTATGGAATTGTGAGTATAATAAATACCTGTTTTATACAAATTGGAGACGGTACCTCCCTATTGTAGCGAACACCTTATAGGATCAACATTGGGAAGGAGGACCTAGATGGAGTTGCTCCCATAGTGTCTTTTGAAGTGTCTGAATACTGCTGTGCGCTTGTAAGTATAGTTTCAGGTGTGCTTGCGTTCGACAATAGCAGTACTTCACTATCAGTGTGTTATTGGTATTCCATAGGAGTCAGTGGAGAAAAAGGGATTCCTGTGGATACTAATGATTTACCCATACATGCAGGAGTGGATACTCTGAATCTGGAGTGGTCACCTGAAATACGCGCGGTCTACCAAAAACGCATTTGAACTGAGGATCTTATACTGGTTCTCTTGACAGAGAACTGAGATTGAAGACTTCGCTGCTCTCCTCCATATAACGCGTCACAGTGCGTCTGGTAGAGTTCTCCCTAAATATTCCTCCTATCGGACCATATAAGAGTGTCTATAAATCCGTTCCAGGAAGGGGATCAACAAAATGGAGTAGATCTCAGATATTAACCCCTTTATATGCACCCCACTTCTACAAAGGTGCTCAAATGCCGTCTGGAGAGAGACATTGAAACCCGAGAAGATTGGGCAAAATGTCTAATCTGAACATGGAAGTAATTGGTCGAAGAGGGAAGGCTATATTTGCTCTAAACAGCTGAGAAAGGTAATAGGTCCCTAGTGAATGGGTCTAAAATGTCTGCATAGCGAAAGATACCACGCTGAAACCATAGTCTCATTGCTGAAGTGGTGAGACTCGCTGGGAGATATAAAAAAGAAGTAATTGAGGAGTGGTGGGAGATCAGAGGGAATCTACTACTACAGGTCCGCCATATCTATTTAGTGCAGGCCATGGGCCCTAAAAGTTCCCTAGGTGATGACACACTATAGAGGCTAGATCATAGCAGAGAATTAGGATGTATGGGAGCCAGCCAGAGCCTCTCTCAGCTGCATCCAGATAGAATACGATTGCAGAGATGCCCAAGCTGTGATGCAATGTAACTGAGCTGCCCAATAATATTTGCAGCGGACCGGACCACAGGGGCAGTATGTGAGTGCACATGTATATTGTTTATACTGAGGCACAAAGGATTTGGATCCTGTTCATGATGCCAAAGTTATGCAGCGGACCGGACCACAGGGGCAGTATGTGAGTGCACGGTGGTCTGATGGGGGTAGTAGTCATACTCATGGTTTTGCAGCTCCCTGGGTCGGCGTGCAGTGATGAGGAAGACAGCACTAAATCCTCCGGGGCACTCTCTATTGCAGGGAACACCAGCCGGATGGAAGTTGAGGTGCCCTTGATGGTAATCGGTATGCTTAGGGTGCTTTGGTGGCTGGGCCCCTGTGTTCATGACGCCAGCACCGTGAGGTGCAATTAGGAGATGATGTAGAATAAGGAGACCAAGTTTCTTAACAAACTCCCAGTACTTTGCTGAAGCTGATCCAAAGGTCATCAATGTATGGAAAAGTAATTTACAGCCAGGCAGCTTTTACAGTGATTCAGATTAGTTCACAGAAGTTGCATAAGGGGCAGTTCTCTATGACAATCTTTCTCCCTTGTTTCTCCAGGCTGGGGGGATGGACTAGCTCTGCTGTACTGTATAGTCATGTACTTCTGTATCCTCTCTAGGAATACTATATGATGACAGATGGCCTTTTTGTCCTTGGTTATGGTGGGTAGCTTGTAGCTTAGAATCTCTCCACCTAATGCAAAGGAGACTAGAGCCTGATAAACGACAGTTACCTTTCTTTGCCAATATTCTCACTCCCTCTCTGAGTTGCCTGGTTCCTCTGTAATCTTTCCCTTCTATGGGCTGGTTCATGGAACTAACTTTTGAGTTTGGATAACTCTCCAAAATGGCTGCTGAGGTCAGACATCACACACACTGACCTTCTTCTCCTTCTCCTCTGTACTGTGTGCAGGGCGGAGTCAGCCCTGGGAGGCTTGTTAGAACCTCCCCCTCCCTATGCAACTTTATTGGAACTCCTATACAAGCACAATTTACATGAAACACGATCAGAGTATTAAGCAGAGTGTTTCAGGACACTGCATATTTGATAAGGTCCGGTACTCCCAGACTACCCTGAGACTTGCAAGACACCATATATAAATCGGAGGAGCTGTCACTAAACAGATATCAAATCTCTGAGAGGAACCGGGACGGGTAAGGTCTCAAACAGGTACAGGATCTTAAGTTAGATTGTTATCTTTACTGCCGCAATGCGACCTAGAAAGGATATTGTGAGTCCTTGCCATTTGGCGAGGAGGCCCCTAATTTATTTATATATGTGTGGGAAATTAAGTTTGTAGAGGTCTGTGTAAGGTTCACACCCATGTATCGTAAGGAATCCTCCTTCCAATGGAAAGGAACGTTTGGCCAAGGGTCCCCTGAGGTATATTGAGGGGGAGGGCCTCAGTTTTATGGGTGTTGACCTTATACCACGACAGTCATCCAAACTCTTGTAATATGGAGTGGAGGTTTGGGAGGGAGATATGTAGTTTAGTGAGGGTGAGGAAGACATCGTCCACATATAGTGACAGCTTGAACTCTTTATCCCTGACCATAATACCCTTGACATCCAGGCAGGCCCTAATTTTAGCCGCTAGGGGTTCAATACACATTGTGAATAATAAGGGGGATAAGGGACATCCCTGTCTTGTCTCATTGGCTATGTGTATTGGTCGAGACTCGGCGTGCGGTAGCTTGATTGTTGCTGTGGGGGAGGAGTATAAGCCTCGGATGGCTTAAAAAAAAGAGCCAGAGAGACCGTATGCCTTCAAGGTCGCAAACAGAAACGGCCAGCTTAGACGGTCAAACGCTTTTTCAGCGTCCAAACTAAGAAGCAATGCCTCCTCCCCCGAACGGGCAACCACCTCCATCAAGTCATTGTTCTGTCATGTATTATCACTGCCCTGTCGACATGGGACAAAACCTACTTGATCTTTATGGATCAATGAGGGGAGAAAAGCATTTAGGCGAGAGGCCAGTATTTTAGTGAAGATCTTGAGGTCCGAATTAAGCAATGCAATGGGCCTATAATTTTGACAATTGAGGGGGTATTTTCTGTGTTTCGGGATTAACGTGAGATACGAGTGGGACATGGCAGCAGGCACTGCGTCACCTAATAGGAACCGATTAAAGAGATTTGTCATATGGGGGATCAGTTCTGTCTTAAAGTCTTGTATTATTTATAGGAAAAGCCATCGGGCCCAGGGACTTGGCCTCCGGTATGTGATCAATTACCTCCTCTAGCCAGCGATGGACTGGCCATCGGGAGTACCGGGAGAATCCCGGTGGGCCGATCGAATTATCGGCCGGCCAGGGCCGCCATCAGGGGGGTAAAGCTCCAGTAACAGCAGGCAGTGTGGGGGCGGCGCTCACTCACTGACGTCACACGCCTGCTCCTCCCACTAGGCGGCGCAGGCGCGTGACGTCAGTGAGTGAGCGCTGCCGCCCGCACTTGTTACTGGAGGCTGGAGGCGGGAGCTGAATGAATGTAAGGTACTGTAGTAAAGAGATGAGATGAGCGCTGTGTTAAAATTAAAGTTACTGTCTGCAGCCTGCAGCCGGATACCGATTTATTAATGTATACTACTGTGAGTGGCGGGGAGGGGGATCTATGGATGACGGCACTGTTATAGGGAGGGGGATCCGTGGATGGCACTGTTATGGGGGGGGGTCTGTCATGTGGATGACACTTATGGGGGGGGGGTCTGTGGATGACACTTATGGGGGGGATCTGTGGATGGCACCATTATGGAGGGGGATCTGTGGATGACACTGTTATGGAGGGGGATCTGTGGATGACACTTATGGAGGGGATCTGTGGATGGCACCATTATGGAGGGGGATCTGTGGATGACACTGTTATGGAGGGGGATCTGTGGATGGCACCGTTATGGAAGGGGATCTGTGGATGGCACCGTTATGGAGGGGGATCTGTGGATGGCACTGTTATGGAGGGGGATCTGTGGATGGCACCGTTATGGAAGGGGATCTGTGGATGGCACCGTTATGGAGGGGGATCTGTGGATGGCACCGTTATGGGGAATCTGTGGATGATACATACCGTATATAACATCTTATGCTATATGTTTTTACTTATGTTTTTTTTTGAGTGTGTTTGGGAAAAATAAAGTGGGCCGGTCTGGCTGAAGTCCAGGGCCACTTTATTGTCCCAGTCCATCCCTGCCTCTAGCTCATCGAGTTACAGCTCCATTAAGGGCATTAATATCTCTAGTCGACAGGGTGGAAAGGTTACATGAGGTCAAGTATGTATGCAATATGCACTCCCTGGTCCCGTCATTTGTGGGGAGATCACTAGAATTATCGGCCGGCCAGGGCCGCCATCAGGGGGGTAAAGCTCCAGTAACAGCAGGCAGTGTGGGGGCGGCGCTCACTCACTGACGTCACACGCCTGCTCCTCCCACTAGGCGGCGCAGGCGCGTGACGTCAGTGAGTGAGCGCTGCCGCCCGCACTTGTTACTGGAGGCTGGAGGCGGGAGCTGAATGAATGTAAGGTACTGTAGTAAAGAGATGAGATGAGCGCTGTGTTAAAATTAAAGTTACTGTCTGCAGCCTGCAGCCGGATACCGATTTATTAATGTATACTACTGTGAGTGGCGGGGAGGGGGATCTATGGATGACGGCACTGTTATAGGGAGGGGGATCCGTGGATGGCACTGTTATGGGGGGGGGTCTGTCATGTGGATGACACTTATGGGGGGGGGGTCTGTGGATGACACTTATGGGGGGGATCTGTGGATGGCACCATTATGGAGGGGGATCTGTGGATGACACTGTTATGGAGGGGGATCTGTGGATGACACTTATGGAGGGGATCTGTGGATGGCACCATTATGGAGGGGGATCTGTGGATGACACTGTTATGGAGGGGGATCTGTGGATGGCACCGTTATGGAAGGGGATCTGTGGATGGCACCGTTATGGAGGGGGATCTGTGGATGGCACTGTTATGGAGGGGGATCTGTGGATGGCACCGTTATGGAAGGGGATCTGTGGATGGCACCGTTATGGAGGGGGATCTGTGGATGGCACCGTTATGGGGAATCTGTGGATGATACATACCGTATATAACATCTTATGCTATATGTTTTTACTTATGTTTTTTTTTGAGTGTGTTTGGGAAAAATAAAGTGGGCCGGTCTGGCTGAAGTCCAGGGCCACTTTATTGTCCCAGTCCATCCCTGCCTCTAGCTCATCGAGTTACAGCTCCATTAAGGGCATTAATATCTCTAGTCGACAGGGTGGAAAGGTTACATGAGGTCAAGTATGTATGCAATATGCACTCCCTGGTCCCGTCATTTGTGGGGAGATCACTAGGCAAATTATAGAGGGCGGTGTAGTAGGTCGAGAATCACTCTGCAACTTCCTTGGGGTCATAGTGGACCGTCCCCTCCACTCCCCTGACTGCACATGGGCCTGTTTGTGGGGGGCGATTTTTTAATTGCTTGGCCAACAACGTGTGAGGCTTATTCCCCTATGTATAATACCGTTGTCGAGTATATAACATTAGTTTGTCGACCCTACCTATGCAGGTGGGCTCAGGTGTCAACTATGCGCTTAAGCGTGCGGCGGGTAGGATGGGCAGACATTGCCTCCTCCAAGTTATGCAAACGGGATTTCAGGGACAATACTGTAGCTATTGAGTGCTTTTTTAGTTTTGTGCCCAGGGCGATATAGTGCACTCTCATTACCGCGTTATGGGCCTCCCTTAGGGAAAGCACATCCCTCACCGACCCTTTATTAAGCTCAAAAAAAGATTTAAAGTGACCGCGCAATTCATCCCATAGTAGTGGTCTCTTAAGGAGGGTGTCGTTAAGACGCCAATGACATTGGCGGACATGTCCCAAACCAAGGTCTCTTCTGACCATTACTGGAGCATGGTCGGACCAAGTGGTTTGACCCATATTAGCTCCCTTCAGGACTCGGAGGGTGGAAAAGGTTCCAAAGAAGAAATCAATTCGGGTGTGGGTACCATGGGGAGCAGAGTAGAAGGAAAAGGATCAGTGGGGTGGTTAAGTCGCCAGAGGTTGTATAAGGAGTATCTCCTGATTAAAGGGAACCTGTCACCGGGATTTTGGGTATAGAGCTGAGGACATGGGTTGCTAGATGGCCGCTAGCACATCCGCAATACCCAGTCCTCATAGCTCTGTGTGCTTTTATTGTGTAAAAAAAAACGATTTGATACATATGCAAATGAACCTGAGATGAGTCAGAGCTTGAAAATATGACTCTTCTCTGGTCACACAAGTAAGATATGACTCTATTATGTTAATTTGCATATGTATCAAATCGGTTTTTTTACACAATAAAAGCACACAGAGCTATGGTGACGGGATATTGCAGATGTGCTAGCGGCTATCTAGCAACCCATGTCCTCAGCTCTATACCCAAAATCCCGGTTCCCTTTAATTTGCGAAAATCCCTAGTTAACCGCTGCTGTGTTGATTGCAAGGGCCTGCCTGGTAGGGCCAACCTGTCCATGAAGTCAGAAAATATAATGTTAAAATCTCCTCCCAGTAGGACTAATGGGTCAGGAAATCCGAAAACCCTGTGGAACACTCTGCTAAGGAAATTAATCTGAAATGTGTTCGGGGCATACAAATTACAAAGCGTGATTGACTGACCTGCAAGTTTACCTCTCAGAATAATGTAGCGCCCCTGCGTATCTAATATTGAAGATTCTATTCTGATGGGACAGTGGGCTGATATGAGAATTGCGACTCCCTCCTTCCTACACGAATGGGTGGCTGAGTATGGGATATAAGTGAGTTGCAAAGCGAAAGGAGGAATTTTCATCAAAGTGGGTTTCCTGAAGAAACACTATGTCCGCCTTGAGGGACTTCAACTCCAAAAGCAAAAGTCTCCTCTTGGCGTTGGAGTTGAGTCCCTTGACATTTAGGGTCACACACTGCACCATGGTGATGTAGGAGAGAGTGGATTGTAGGGAGAATACAGCTCACCAATATTCATATGATGTAATTCTGCACGTTCCTTGATCATTAGCCGAATAACCTTGCACCTGGTAAATTCTCGTCCAGTATCTGGATCAGGGTTGAGGAGAGCTTTGACCCAAGAGTGTGAGGTAACTAGAAAGGAAGATGGAAACAAGAGGGAGGGGCAGACAACACAAAACAAGATGAAACTCAAAAACATAAAGCTAACAATGAATGGTGATTCCCAGGGATGTAACTCCATGCTAGAGGCAACAACCAGAGCCTCTTCTGGGGTCGCGGTGTCAGAGGTCAACTGACAGAGGCTCCTTGCGGAGCAATTACTGACTAACTAGACCTTCTAAGGTCAACCAGTGCTCGGCACCACTGAGGAAGGGGCGACAGTAAGCCCCGAAACGCGTTTGGTTCAAGACCCCCGGATGAACTATATGAACTTCTGCTGAATATGTGCTGAAACCATATATGGCTGATCGCTAAAAAACTGCGAATACCCTGAAAGCATTAAAGACCTGACACACCGACTATTATAACTCGCAGCACTAGGATACAAGGTATCATGTTAGTGCGGACCAAGACTGGCGTGGGAGAAGGTGACTAGAGGCTCAGAAGACACCGGCTCTTAGGAATCACGGAGCGGTGCCCAGAGCGACCCAGGGTGACGACAGTGGAAGCCTGTGAGAAACGTTTACAGCATTACATTGGACCGCGACTACAGCAGTGGAAAACTTTCAGCGGGACACCGCTGCGCAGTGAGTATTAGCGAGACGCCGCTTTAAACACTCACTGGGGACTAGTAATCAAAGCTATAGCAATATTTCCATCAAGAGGGGACTTAAATCGTATACTGTAAAGTACTTACAGAGGATATATTAAGGCCATAAGTGACGATCAAACGGCCTGCTCTTCTTTTATTCATAAAGTCCTACTCCTGATTGGGGTGCTATTTTGTTACCGATTCATTAACATGGATATTCAAGTGGATACTTTAGTGCAATAGATATATTGTGACATTGTCACTACCAGAGCTTCGGGACGTTCTCACAGCTCTGTTTCTCCACCCCTGTGATGATGTCACTACTAGAGCTTGGAGGAGTTCTCACTGCTCTGTTTCTCCGCCCCTGTGATGAAGTCTTTACTTTCTGTTTCCTTCCTCCCAGCTGTTCCTCCTGCGTTTGATTTCCCTGCCTTTAAATCACCCCTCCTCCTATTGTAGGGCGTGGATTATATTTCTCATTTCAGTTGTAGCTCTTGCTTGAGTATCTTCACTTGTAGCTATCAGTTCACTGGACCTGTGTTCTGCTGCAGTAAGCTCTCCGGATATTGCCAGCTGTCCTTGGATCCGTCTTCTCTGCGGCTGCAGCTCCTTCAGCTAAGTGTGCAGACATTGTTGTGTACCTGGTTATTTTCTGACTGGATCTGAGGTGGCCACGGTTCCCTCCATATACTGAGCAGGGCACCGGTGGCCGTGCCCCTTCCACTATTGTAGGGGTTACAGTGGTCATCAGTCTTAGGTACGCGGGCATGCCTCGTTCCGCCATTTGGATCCGGGCATGTGCTTTAGCAGCATAGGGAGAGCTTTGAGGGTCTGACAGGGGTCACCCTTTATCCTCCCTAGTTTGCGTCCGGTCAGTAGCTCTTTTACTGTGTATACTATTGTTGCTCACATACAGCCGTGACATTATAATCCACCAAACCGTCCTTTTTTGACATGGATCCGCTTTCTGGCCTGGTTGACCGCATGCAGGGTCTTTCTTTGGAAGTAGCGGATCTCCGTCAATCTATGACTCAGCTTCAAGCATTGGGCTCTGCTCCGGCTCATGGAGTCTGTTGCGAGCCAAAGGTCTCACTTCCGGAAACGTTCTCCGGGGGCAGTGAGAATTTTGTTCGCTTCAGAGAGGCATGCAAACTCCATTTTTGCTTGTGTCCCCACTCCTCTGGTAAGGAGGAGCAGAGGGTGAGGATTGTCAACTCCCTGCTCAGGGGTAATGCTCAGACTTGGGCTTTTTCGCTGCCATCAGGGGATCCCTCCCTTCGATCCGTGGAAAGATTTTTTGTGGCCCTGGGGCAGATATATGATGACCCGGATCGTGTTGCTCTGGCCGAATCTAACTTACGTGTTTTATGCCAGAACAAACTGTCTGCGGAGCTTTATTGTTCTGAATTTCGGAGATGGGCAGCTGATTCAGGTTGGAATGATGCTGCACTCCGGAGTCAGTTCTGTCATGGTCTCTCAGAGAGATTGAAAGATGCGTTTGCTTTCCATGAGAGACCAACGTCCTTAGAGTCTGCCATGTCATTGGCGGTACGCCTTGACAGGCGTCTAAGAGAAAGAAACAAGACCTCTCTGTCCAGCCATTGTCAGTCTAGGGGCAATGGTGCGGACTCATTCAGTGTGCAGGGGCCTCATCCTGTCTCGCTCCCCTCTGAGGAGGAGCCCATGCAGCTAGGTCGACTTGCCCCTGATAAAAGAGGATTTAGTCCTAAGAGTATGGTGTGTTTTTGTTGTGGGGGCATAGGTCATTTGGCAAATGTTTGTCCGTCTAGGAGATTCTTGAACTGTACTAAGAGCGATAATAAGAGAAAAACCTCAAAAGGTAAATCATCAAATTCTGCTTCATCTGCTACTTTGGGCAAAGTTGATGTAGGAATTGATGCTTTTCCTCTGACCTGCAGTTCCCGTTTTCTCCTGCCTGCCAGGGTGGCGCTAGAGAGCAAAGTCATTTCTTGTGAGATTTTTGTCGATAGTGGAGCGGCCGTCAATCTTATTGACACTCAATTTGTAGCCATGCATGGTTTTCAGGTTTGCACATTAGAAAAGGATATACCTGTTTTTGCTATTGACTCTGCTCCACTCTCACAGAGATCTCTGAAGGGCATTGTTCACAATATCCGGCTAGCTGTAGGTGACACTCATGTGGAGGATATATCTTGTTTTGTCCTTAACAGATTGCCTTCTCCTCTAGTTTTGGGGTTACCCTGGCTCACTAGACATAACCCCACTATTGATTGGCAAGGAAGGCAAATAAATGAGTGGAGTGACTTTTGTAGAGAGAATTGTCTCACAGCGACTTTTGCAGAGGTGTCTACTAAAACTGTGCCATCATTTCTCTCTGATTTCTCGGACGTGTTTTCCGAGAGCGGTGTTCAGGAGCTACCTCCTCACCGGGAGTTTGACTGTCCCATTAACCTCATTCCCGGCGCCAAGCTGCCAAAAGCACGCCTCTACAATCTCTCACAACCGGAAAGAATCGCAATGCGAACTTATATCTCTGAGAGTCTCGATAAGGGGCATATTCGTCCCTCAAAGTCACCTGTGGCCGTGGGTTTTTTTTTGTTAAAAAAAAAGATGGCTCTCTGAGACCTTGCCTAGATTTTAGGGAGCTGAACCGTATCACGATTCGCGATCCCTATCCCCTTCCTCTGATCCCGGACCTCTTCAACCAAATTGTTGGGGCCAAGGTGTTTTCCAAATTGGATTTGAGAGGCGCGTACAACCTGGTCAGGGTCAGAGAGGGGGATGAATGGAAAACGGCCTTTAATACCCCTAACGGGCATTTCGAGAATCTCGTTATGCCTTTCGGCCTGATAAATGCTCCGGCCGTCTTTCAGCATTTTGTTAATAGTATTTTCTACCATTTAATGGGGAAATTTGTATTGGTGTATCTTGATGATATTTTGATTTTTTCCCCTGATGTTCAGACCCATCAGGATCATCTTTTTCAGGTTCTGCAGATTCTGCGGGAAAATAAATTGTACGCCAAGCTGGAGAAATGTCTTTTTATGGTATCGGAGATTCAATTTCTGGGTTTTCTCCTCTCTGCTTCTGGTTTTCGCATGGATCCGGAGAAGGTCCGTGCTGTACTTGAGTGGGAGCTTCCTGAAAATCAGAAGGCATTGATGCTCTTTCTGGGTTTTGCGAACTATTACAGAAAGTTCATTTTGAATTATTCCTCTGTTGTCAAACCCCTTACTGACATGACAAAAAAGGGGGCAGATTTTTCCTCTTGGTCGGAGGAGGCGCTTGCAGCCTTTTCTAAGATTAAAGAGAGTTTTGCGTCTGCTCCCGTCTTGGTGCATCCCGATGTTTCCTTACCTTTTATTGTTGAGGTGGATGCTTCCGAGGTGGCTGTGGGTGCAGTTTTGTCCCAGGGCCCTTCTCCTGCCAAATGGCGACCCTGTGCCTTTTTCTCTAAAAAACTCTCCCCGGCAGAGAGAAACTATGATGTGGGAGATAGGGAGTTGTTGGCCATCAAGTTGGCTTTCGAAGAATGGCGCCATTGGTTGGAGGGGGCCAGGCACCCTATCACCGTTTTTACCGACCATAAGAATCTGGCATACTTGGAGTCGGCCAGGCGTATGAATCCGAGACAGGCCAGATGGTCTCTGTTCTTCTCCAGATTCAATTTTGTCGTTACATTCCGACCTGGGATCAAAAATGTGAAGGCTGATGCTCTCTCTCGCTGTTTTCCGGGAGGAGGAAACTCCGAGGACCCGGGTCCCATTTTGGCGGAGGGGGTAGTTGTTTCTGCTCTATATTCCGATTTGGAGGCCGAGGTCCAGGCTGCCCAGACTGAGGCACCTGCCCGTTGTCCTTCTGGGAAGTTGTTCGTGCCTCCTGAGCTACGTCACAAACTCTTCAAGGAGCATCATGATACGGTTCTTGCTGGTCACCCCGGGAGTAGAGCCACGGTAGATCTCATTGCTCGGAGATTTTGGTGGCCGGCTCTTCGTAAGTCGGTGGAGGGTTTTGTGGCTGCTTGTGAGACGTGCGCTCGCGCTAAGGTCCCTCGTTCACGGCCTTTAGGTTCCATTCTCCCGTTACCCATACCTTCCCATCCTTGGACACACCTGTCCATGGACTTTATCACGGATCTTCCTCGTTCCTCGGGGAAGTCGGTGATCCTGGTGGTGGTGGACCGTTTTAGCAAGATGGCTCATTTCGTACCTTTCCCTGGTTTACCCAATGCTAAAACGTTGGCGCAAGCTTTGGTCGACCATATTGTTAAATTGCACGGCATTCCCTCTGATATTGTTTCCGATAGAGGCACGCAGTTTGTGTCCAGGTTCTGGAAGGCTTTCTGTTCTCGCCTGGTGGTTCGGCTGTCCTTCTTTTCTGCTTTTCACCCGCAGTTCGAATGGTCAAACTGAGCGCCTCAATCAGAATCTGGAGACATATTTGCGCTGTTTTGTGGCAGAGAACCAGGAGGATTGGTGTTCATTTCTCCCTCTTGCTGAGTTTGCTCTGAACAACCGTCGTCAGGAATCTTCTGATAAGTCCCCATTCTTTGGTGCATATGGGTTCCATCCGCAGTTTGGGACATTCTCGGGAGGGGCTCTTTATGGTTTACCTGAGGAGGAGAGATTTTCCTCGTCTTTGTCTACCATTTGGCAAAAGATTCAGAGTAATCTTAAAAAGATGAGTGAGAAGTATAAGCGTGTGGCTGATAAGAGACGTGTGCCTGGTCCGGACCTGAATGTGGGTGATCTGGTGTGGTTGTCTACAAGAAATATTAAACTGAAGGTTCGCTCCTGGAAATTGGGTCCCAAGTTTATTGGGCCTTATAAAATCTTGTCAGTCATCAATCCTGTTGCCTTCCGTCTTGATCTTCCACGGGTTTGGAAGATACATAATGTATTTCACAGATCTCTCTTAAAACCATATTTCCAGCCCACGGTAGCCTCCTCTTTGCCTCCTCCTCCGATTTTGGTTGATGGCAATCTGGAGTTTGAGGTTTCCAGAATTGTGGACTCTCGCATTGTCTGCGGTTCTCTTCAGTACCTCGTTCATTGGAAGGGTTATGGTCCTGAGGAGAGGATGTGGGTTCCGGTGTCGGACATTAAAGCCACTCGCCTCATCAGGGCATTTCATAGGGCTCATCCTGAGAAGGTGGGTCCTGGGTGTCCGGAGTCCACCCGTAGAGGGGGGGGTACTGTCACTACCAGAGCTTCGGGACGTTCTCACAGCTCTGTTTCTCCACCCCTGTGATGATGTCACTACTAGAGCTTGGAGGAGTTCTCACTGCTCTGTTTCTCCGCCCCTGTGATGAAGTCTTTACTTTCTGTTTCCTTCCTCCCAGCTGTTCCTCCTGCGTTTGATTTCCCTGCCTTTAAATCACCCCTCCTCCTATTGTAGGGCATGGATTATATTTCTCATTTCAGTTGTAGCTCTTGCTTGAGTATCTTCACTTGTAGCTATCAGTTCACTGGACCTGTGTTCTGCTGCAGCAAGCTCTCCGGATATTGCCAGCTGTCCTTGGATCCGTCTTCTCTGCGGCTGCAGCTCCTTCAGCTAAGTGTGCAGACATTGTTGTGTACCTGGTTATTTTCTGACTGGATCTGAGGTGGCCACGGTTCCCTCCATATACTGAGCAGGGCACCGGTGGCTGTGCCCCTTCCACTATTGTAGGGGTTACAGTGGTCATCAGTCTTAGGTACGCGGGCATGCCTCGTTCCGCCATTTGGATCCGGGCATGTGCTTTAGCAGCATAGGGAGAGCTTTGAGGGTCTAGTTTGGGTCCGGTCAGTAGCTCTTTTTACTGTGTATACTCTTGTTGCTCACATACAGCCGTGACAGACATATCATGATTTTAGCTTGACCATTTTTAGTGATTTATTGTACTATTTTATCTAGGAATTCTTTTGTGATTTTTAATTTATCTCCAAGGTTGTTATATATTGTATATGTCTTATATGTATTAGATGTCATTACCTATATGTTCAATAAATCGCATGGTTTTACATAAAGAGTGAGTGCCCAGTATTTTTACTTTTATCCAAATCTCCTTCAGAGGAGGGGCGAATCCTCTTTACTGTGAGCACCTCCACTTGATTTTATTCACTCCTGTGCATCTCATATGCTTATTTATTAAATTGGAACATAAGTATGCGGGATGTCCGCAACAATAGAGAACTACTGCTCGTGTGGGTAACTCAGAGGCAGTGTCAGGGTTATCCCCCTCCACTTAGGTTAGAGGAATCAGTCTGGCGACTGACATCCTGGGGATGAGGGGGCCTGCGAGGATGAGGAGGAACCTGCATTCGGACCTGCTCTTCTCTTCCTTGCCACCTGGGAACAGCCAGCGGAGGAGGGCTTGGTGAGCTAGCCCAGGCATCTGAAGGGAATGGGGAGCTGCTGTTTTCAGTAACTAGGGCAGGTGGGATACCCTTAAGAGGGGCAGACCAGGGGTCCCCAGAAAGGGCCATATGTGTTAAAATGTCAGGTTTCTGTGATGTAAAAAAATGAGACAAAGATAAATCATTTCAGAACTTTTTCCACCTTTAATGTGACCTATAAATTGTACAACTCAATTGAAAAACAAACTGAAATCTTTTAGGTAGAGGGAAGAAAAAAAATATAAAAATAAAATAATATGGTTGCATAAGTGTGCACACCCTTAAACTAATACTTTGTTGAAGCACCTTTTGATTTTATTACAGCACTCAGTCTTTTTGGGTATGAGTCTATCAGCATGGCACATTTTGACTTGGCAAGATTTGCAAAAACACTCCAAATCTGTCAGATTGCGAGGGCATCTCCTGTGCACAGCCCTCTTCCGATCACCCCACAGATTTTCAATCGGATTCAGGTCTGGGCTCTGGCTGGGCCATTCGAAAACTTTAAAGGGGTTCTGCACTTTGTTTAAACTGACGATCTATCCTACTGGATAGATCATCAGCATCTGATCGGCGGGGGTCCGACACCCGGGACCCCCGCCGATCAGCTTGTTGAGAAGGCATTGGAGCTCCAGCAGCGCCGCGGCCTTCTCACTGTTTACCGCAGGCCCAGTGACGTCACGACTAGTATCACTGGCCTGGGCGCGGCTAAGCTCCGTTCCCTTGTATGGAGCTTAGCCCCGCCCAGGCCAGTTGATACAAGTCGTGACGTCACTTGGCCAGCGGTAAACAGTGAGAAGGCCGCGGCACTGCTGGAGCGCCGCTGCCTTCTCAAACAGCTGATCGGCGGGTGTCCTGGGTGTCGGACCCCCGCCGATCAGCACAAAGTGCAGAACCCCTTTAATCTACTTCTGGTGAAGCCATTCCTTTGTTGATTTGGATGTATGCTTTGGGTCGTTGTCATGCTGAAAGATGAAGTTCCTCTTCATGTTCAGCTTTCTAGCAGAAGCCTGAAGGTTTTGTGCCAATATTGACTGGTATTTGGAACTGTTCATAATTCCCTCTAGCTTAACTAAGGCCCCAGTTCCAGCTGAAGAAAAACAGCCCCAAAGCATGATGCTGCCACCACCCTGCTTCACTGTGGGTATGGTGTTCTTTTGGTGATGTACAGTGTTGTTTTTGTGCCAAACATATCTTTTGGAATTATGGCCAAAAAGATCAACCTTGGTTTAATCAGACCATAACACCTTTTACCACATGCTTTTGGGAGACTTCAGATGTGTTTTTGCAAAATGTAGCCTGGCTTGGATGTTTTTCTTTGTAAGAAAAGGCTTTCGTCTTGGCACTCTACCCCAGAGCCCAGACATATGAAGAATACGGGAGATTGTTCTCACATGTACCACACTGCCAGTACTTGCCAGATATTCCTGCAGCTCCTTTAATGTTGCTGTAGGCCTCTTGGTAGCCTCCCAGACCAGTTTTCTTCTCGTCTTTTCATAAATTTTGGAGGGACGTCCAGTTCTTGGTAATGTCACTGTTGTGCCGTGTTTTCTCCACTTGATGATGACTGTCTTCACTGTGTTCCATGGTATATCTAATGCCTTGGAAATTATTTTGTACCCTTCTCCTGACTGATACCTTTTAACAATGAGATCCCTCTGATGCTTTGGAAGCTCTCTGTGGACCATGGCTTTTCCTGTGGGATGCGACTAAGAAAATTTCAGGAAAGACCAACTAGAGCAGCTGAACTTTATTTGGGGTTAATCAGAGGCACTTTAAATGATGGCAGGTGTATGCTGACTCCTATTTAACATGATTTTGAATGTGATTGCTTAATTCTGAACACAGCTACATCCCCAGTTATAAGAGGGTGTGCACACTTATGCAACCACATTATTTTAGTTTTTTTTTGTTTTCTTCCCTCCACCTAAAAGATTTCACTTTGTTTTTCAATTGAGTGGTACAGTTTATAGGTCACATTAAAGGTGGAAAAAGTTCTGAAATTATTCATCTTTGTCTCATTTTTTTACATCACAGAAAACTGACTTTTAACAGGGGTAGACTTTTTATATCCACTATATATATATATATATATATATATATATATATATACAAACCGGATTCCAAAAAAGTTGGGACACTATACAAATCATGAATAAAAACTGAATGCAATGATGTGGAGGTGCCAACTTCTAATATTTTATTATAATAGAACATAAATCACGGAACAAAAGTTTAAACTGAGAAAATGTACCATTTTAAGGGAAAAATATGTTGAATCAGAATTTCATGGTGTCAACAAATCCCCAAAAAGTTGGGACAAGGCCATTTTCATCACTGTGTGGCATCTCCCCTTCTTCTTACAACACTCAACAGACGTCTGGGGACCGAGGAGACCAGTTTCTCAAGTTTAGAAATAGGAATGCTCTCCCATTCTTGTCTAATACAGGCCTCTAACTGTTCAATCGTCTTGGGCCTTCTTTGTTACACCTTCCTCTTTATGATGCGCCAAATGCAGTGGCGTAGGGATCGCCATAGCAACTATAGCAGTGGCTATGGGGCCCTACGCCACTGGGGGCCCGTCCGGACTGCATTAATTATTATATATTTTTTTTATATATTTTTTTTTTTATTAACACAGACAGGCAGCCAGGCCCGACCGCCCGCCCAGTGTAGTGGGCGGGGCTTGGCCGGTCCGCGGCTCGGGCCTGGCTGAGGGGAGTAGTCACTGTCAGGTCAGGACTGGAGCAGGCGGGGGCCCGGGGCGCACTGCCGCACAAGCAGAAGATGAGGTAGGCGGTGGAGAGGGGGCCGGAACGGGGCGTACCTGTGGGTTGGCCACTCTGTGAGCTGGTCTGCTGTAGACTAGTGTGAAGGACCTGCGAGGATGTCACAGTCATGTGATCAATTACAAGAGGGGCGGAGTTTAGTGTGGAGGCGGAGCCCGGAGGGGATACTAAAGACTGTGAGTGGAGGACCTGTGGTGATGTCACCCGGAGGCGGAGCCGGGCACCAGCACCAGCACCAGCACCACAGGGCAGGAAAGATTATTTCCTCCTACGCCTCCTCACACAGCCAGGGAAAAGAGCTCAGGAGCCTCAGTCTTGAGTGAGACTTGCAGAAGGAGGGGCCGGGTCCCAGGAAAATAGCCCGATCATTGCCTCCTCCTTCTGCAGTCCTCCGTGCTCCTGACATGCCCCACGTTCTTCTGTGATCACCAGAGGGTGACCACTCAGTGTGTCTACCAGCACTGCAGAGTTGCTTCCTGTCCTGCTTGCTGCTGGCCTATCTTCAAACTAGTAAGGTAGTTAAGGTCCTTTATTTTTTTTTATTTTTTTCTTCTTTTGTCCAGTTGTTTAATTTTAACCCCTTGAGGCTCATCCATGTCACAGTGACTGAGCCTTTTCCATTAGCCAAATAGTGAGTCTCAGCCAGCACCACTGCCCTCCCATGATGTCTTATTTACTTATAATTAGGACACGCTGTAAGATTTCTCTCAGCAGGAATCCAGGCCGCGGTTCCATGGACCGCTCGCGGCCGTGAAAAACGGCCGTGTGCATTCGGCCTTAGCATGGAGAAGTAGTACTTGTCCATGCTAAATCTTTAGAGCGTGTCCTTAGTAGGTGTTGTCAGTAGTTACTGTCACTCAGCGCTGCTGTCACCACCAAGTATCGCTGATGACCCACCTTTAGGGTTCAGTCACACGACCGTAATTCTGGGTCTGCCTCCGTGCCACAATTTTGCGTAATCTGTGCGGACCCATTCACTTCAATCGGGCTGCAAAAGATGCAGACCGCAACAGTTGTCAGTGTTCCCTGTACAGAGAGAGAAGGGGCCCATATAGAAAGGATCAATATGAGGCTTCTTTCACATCACCGTTCAGCCATTCCGTTCTCCTGCTTAGTTTAGGAGCAGGAGAATGGAAAGGACAGATTCGGAACATAACGGAGCCTATGGACCCCATAGACTATAATAAAGTCTGTTAGGTTTCTGCTCAGAAGATGATTTTGGAGCAGAAACAAAAGTAGTGCATGCAAGACTTTTGTCTCCGCTTCAAAAATCTTCTTCTGAGCGAACACCTAACAGACCCCATTATAGTCTACGGGGTCCTTAGGATCGGTTCGGCTCAGTTATGTGCCGAATCCATCCTTTCCGTTCTCCTGGTCCTAAATGGAGCAGGAGAACGGAAAGGCTGAACGGTGATGTGAAAGAAGCCTGAGTTGTCACTGGGTTTTCACCGCTGTCTCAGGCAGCTGCCTGCATGGCACAGCTTATGATAAGTCGGGCTAGGCAGGCAGTGTTGTGCTCCACTCACTATGCGGTGCTGAGACAATGTATGGAGCGGACTGCGGCGGTGAGCCTGCCCCATACACAGCAGGTGCTGTGACGATCTCACCATCGTATAAGTATAAAGTTTGGATAGGGGGCCACTCAATATTAGGCAAACACACAGTGAATAGGTATCCACATAAATTTTATAGGCTTAAAAAATAAACACACTACAATATTACATATAAAACATCTCATAAAAACAATTAAAAATATACCGCAAATAGTCAAATGCACTGAAAATCTGAGATTGATTAGTGCTAATACGTCCCTGGAAGGGGCTATTTTTCAATAGCACTAGCACCCTTGGAATGGCTGTATGGCCGTAGCTGTTAAATGCTAACTCCAAGCATCATAGTCCTGAGACTGTTATGGTTGTAAGTTCCACATTAATTGAGGAGTTGTTAGTATATCCACATTGCAGCACTACTTAGATTTGTAATTATGCAGGGTACTTTACCGCTCCTATGATCGGTCCGCTTGTACACCAAGGTTTTCAAGTGTAATGCTCTGTTGTGATCTGCAAGGACCTTTAGGCAAAGTCTATATATGAAGTTCCCCACGCTCCTGGATATGTAGTAGCGGTGCTGCTTGATATCACCGCTCTGACCTTCCAAGACCTGTGTGGTGTCCCATGTGGTTTGCTGGACAGGTCAGGTGAGCTGTAATTCCAGGCGGGGTTTTCAAATCTCTTTGGTGCAGATAGTTTAAAGCTTTCAATCCAAGTGTAGATACACGATTGTAGATAATTCTTCTTAGCAGTCCCTCACTGTCATACCAAATGCGTTTCGGGGTGAAGAGACCCCTTCCTCAGTGGTTTAGCCTAAACCACTGAGGAAGGGGTCTCTTCACCCCGAAACGCGTTTGGTATGACAGTGAGGGACTGCTAAGAAGAATTATCTACAATCGTGTATCTACACTTGGATTGAAAGCTTTAAACTATACCTTGGGGTCTCTTCTTTCCAAAATGGGGTCACTTGTGGGGTAGTTATACTGCCCTGGCATTCTAGGGGCCCAAATGTGTGGTAAGGAGTTTGAAATCAAATTCTGTAAAAAATGACCAGTGAAATCCGAAAGGTGCTCTTTGGAATATGGGCCCCTTTGCCCACCTAGGCTGCAAAAAAGTGTCACACATCTGGTATCTCTGTATTCAGGAGAAGTTGGGGAATGTGTTTTGGGGTGTCTTTTTACATATACCCATGCTGGGTGAGATAAATATCTTGGTCAAATGCCAACTTTGTATAAAAAAATGGGAAAAGTTGTCTTTTGCCAAGATATTTCTCTCACCCAGCATGGGTATATGTAAAATGACACCCCAAAACACATTCCCCAACTTCTCCTGAATACGGAGATACCAGATGTGTGACACTTTTTTGCAGCCTAGGTGGGCAAAGGGGCCCATATTCCAAAGAGCACCTTTCGGATTTCACTGGTCATTTTTTACAGAATTTGATTTCAAACTCCTTACCACACATTTGGGCCCCTAGAATGCCAGGGCAGTATAACTACCCCACAAGTGACCCCATTTTGGAAAGAAGAGACCCCAAGGTATTCGCTGATGGGCATAGTGAGTTCATGGAAGTTTTTATTTTTTGTCACAAGTTAGTGGAATATGAGACTTTGTATGAAAAAAAAAAAAAAAAAAAAATCATCATTTTCCACTAACTTGTGACAAAAAATAAAAAATTCGAGGAACTTGCCATGCCCCTCACGGAATACCTTGGGGTGTCTTCTTTCCAAAATGGGGTCACTTGTGGGGTAGTTATACTGCCCTGGCATTTTCCAGGGGCCCTAATGTGTGGTAAGTAGGTAAATGACCTGTGAAATCCGAAAGGTGCTCTTTGGAATGTGGGCCCCTTTGCCCACCTAGGCTGCAAAAAAGTGTCACACATGTGGTATCTCCGTATTCAGGAGAAGTTGGGGAATGTGTTTTGGGGTGTCTTTTTACATATACCCATGCTGGGTGAGAGAAATATCTTGGCAAAAGACAACTTTTCCCATTTTTTTATACAAAGTTGGCATTTGACCAAGATATTTATCTCACCCAGCATGGGTATATGTAAAATGACACCCCAAAACACATTCCCCAACTTCTCCTGAATACGGAGATACCACATGTGTGACACTTTTTTGCAGCCTAGGTGGGCAAAGGTGCCCAAATTCCTTTTAGGAGGGCATTTTTAGACATTTGGATACCAGACTTCTTCTCACGCTTTGGGGCCCCTAAAATGCCAGGGCAGTATAAATACCCCACATGTGACCCCATTTTGGAAAGAAGACACCCCAAGGTATTCAATGAGGGGCATGGCCAGTTCATAGAAAAAAAATAATTTTGGCACAAGTTAGCGGAAATTGATTTTTTTGATTTTTTTTCTCACAAAGTCTCCCTTTCCGCTAACTTGGGACAAAAATTTCAATCTTTCATGGACTCAATATGCCCCTCAGCGAATACCTTGGGGTGTCTTCTTTCCAAAATGGTGTTATTTGTGGGGTGTTTGTACTGCCCTGGCATTTGAGGGTCTCCGCAATCATTACATGTATGCCCAGCATTAGGAGTTTCTGCTATTCTCCTTATATTGAGCATACAGGTAATGAGATTTTTTTTTTCCGTTCAGCCTCTGGGCTGAAAGAAAAAAATGAACGGCACAGATTTCTTCATTCGCATCGATCAATGTGGATGAAAAAATCTCTGCCAAAAAAAGAAAAAGGAGGGGAAAGGCGTCTGCCAGGACATAGGAGCTCCGCCCAACATCCATACCCACTTAGCTCGTATGCCCTGGCAAACCAGATTTCTCCATTCACATCAATCGATGTGGATGAATAAATCATTGCCGGGATTTTTTTTTTTATATATACAAAGTGTTTGCCAAAGTATATGAACACCGCCACCTCCTCAGCTCATATGCCTCGGCAAACGTATCTTTTACTGCAGAGGAGAAATCTCGTCTTGCAGCGCCGCATACACCGACTTGCGTGTAATCTGACAGCAGCGCAATGCTTCTGTCCGAATGCACATCAGTGCTGCAGCTAGTCGATCGGTTGGTCCACCTGGAAGGTAAAAAAAACAAAACAAAAAAGAAAAAACCAGGCCGCAACGCAATAAATTTATTAATTTTTGAACAGAACATATTAAACTTTTTTTTAACTTTTTTAACTGAACGTTAACTTTTTTACTTACTGGTATTTTTTTTTTTGTTTAGTTTTTTTTACCTTTATAGAACAAACCTCTCCTTCCCCATGGGACAATGTGCAAAGCGCAAATCACCCAAAGATGTGGCGAAGTACGTTATGCACTTTATCCCAGGTGAAAGGAGAGGTTTGCAGCAGCTGTGAGTAAAAGGGCCCTAATAGCCCTGTGTGCCTGTCCTGTGAGATGCAATCCCTATGCTAGGTGTACCTGTGTGTGGTACTTCCGGAAACACTCACCAAAGCATAGGGCAGGGTGGTCAGGACAGTCAGGACAGAAATAGCGGGTGTCACGCCTTATTCCACTCCTGCTACAGACACGACATCTTTTTCGGGGTGACGGTTTGGTTGAGGTACCAGGAACGACACTGGGGAAATGTCGCTCGTGTAGACGGCTAACTACACTGGTGGATGGGGCCACGGAACCTCCTGGATACAGGAGGTTCTCGATGATCTCTTCCTGGAATTTGAGGAAGGATCCTGTTCTCCCAGCCTTACTGTAGAGAACAAAACTATTATACAGCGCCAATTGAATTAAATATACAGACACCTTCTTATACCAGCGTCTGGTTCTGCGGGAAACTAAATACGGAGACAACATCTGGTCATTGAAGTCCACCCCTCCCATGAGCGCATTATAGTCGTGGACACAGAGGGGCTTTTCAATGACACGGGTTGCTCGCTCAATTTGGATTGTCGTGTCTGTGTGAATGGAGGAGAGCATGTAAACGTCACGCTTGTCTCTCCATTTCACCGCGAGCAGTTCTTCGTTACACAAGGCAGCCCTCTCCCCCCTTGCAAGACGGGTGGTAATGAGCCGTTGGGGGATGCCCACGCGACTAGTTCGCGCGGTGCCACAGGCGCAAATCCGTTCTAGAAACAAATGCCTAAAGAGGGCCACACTTGTGTAAAAATTGTCCACATAAAGATGGTACCCCTTGCCGAATAAGGGTGACACCAAGTCCCAGACTGTCTTCCCACTGCTCCCCAGGTAGTCAGGGCAACCGACCGGCTCCAGGGTCTGATCTTTTCCCTCATAGATCCGAAATTTGTGGGTATAGCCTGTGGCCCTTTCACAGAGCTTATACAATTTGACCCCATACCGGGCACGCTTGCTTGGGATGTATTGTTTGAAGCCAAGGCGCCCGGTAAAATGTATTAGGGACTTGTCTACGCAGATGTTTTGCTCGGGGGTATACAAATCTGCAAATTTCTGGTTGAAATGGTCTATGAGGGGCCGAATTTTGTGGAGCCGGTCAAAAGCTGGGTGGCCTCTGGGACGGGAGGTGGTGTTGTCGCTAAAATGCAGGAAACGGAGGATGGCCTCAAATCGTGCCCTGGACATAGCAGCAGAGAACATGGGCATGTGATGATTCGGGTTCGTGGACCAATATGACCGCTATTCATGCTTTTTAGTTAGACCCATGTTGAGGAGAAGGCCCAAAAAAAATTTAATTTCGGAAACTTGGACTGGTTTCCACCGGAAAGGCTGGGCATAAAAGCTTCCCGGGTTGGCAGATATAAATTGTGTGGCATACCGGTTTGTCTCTGCCACGACTAAGTCCAAGAGCTCCGCAGTCAAGAACAGCTCAAAAAATCCCAGGGCCGAACCGATTTGAGCCGTCTCAACCCGAACTCCAGACTGGGCGGTGAAAGGGGGAACTAATGGTGCGGCTGAAGTTGGTGACTGCCAATCAGGGTTTGCCAGCACCTCAGGGATTCTAGGGGCTCTACGGGCCTGTCTGTGCGGTGGCTGCGACGGGGTAACTACTGCACGTGCCACCGTACCAGCTTCAACTGCCCTTCTGGTGCTCGCCACTTCACCATGTTGTACGGCAGTGCTGGTACTAGGTCCAGGGAGGGCTGCGCTGCTGGTGTATGCCTCACCACGTGATCCGGCAGCGACAGCCCCACTCTGCTGCTCTTGAAGCGGATCCTGCATAACCTGTGGTCTAGCGACACGGGGCCGGGTACGCCTGGTTCTATCAGGGACCTCCACCTCCTCATCCGAACTTTGGGTCAGAGAGCCACTGCTTTCCACAGGTTCATATTCTGACCCGCTAGATTCGTCAGATGAGGGTTCCCACTCCTCATCCGACTGGGTCAGACTCCTGTAGGCCTCTTCAGAAGAATACCCCCTGTTTGACATTTTGGACTACTAAATTTAGGGTTATTCCCTGAGACTACCCAAGAAAAAAAGCAAGCCTGTCTTACAAAGGGGAGGCTAGCGAAGTAACGGAGGCCGCTGCGGTTGATAAAAAATATCAAAACTGATTTTTTTATCGCCGCAGTGCGTGTAAAATGAATGTGCAGTGATCAAAAAAAAATATATTTTTTGTCACTGCGGTGGGGCGGGCGTGGGTGAACGCACGTGTGGGCGACCGATCAGGCCTGATCGGGCAAACACTGCGTTTTGGGTGGAGGGCGAGCTAAGGTGACACTAATACTATTATAGATCTGACCGTGATCAGTTTTGATCACTTACAGATACTATAAAAGTACAAATGCTGATTAGCGATACGCTAAACAGCGAATAAGTGACTGCGGTGCGGTGGGCTGGGCGCTAACTCACGCTAAACTACCTAACCAAGGGGCCTAAACTATCCCTAAAACCTAACAGCCAATACTAGTGAAAAAAAAAAGTGACAGTTTACACTGATCACTTTTTTTCCTTTTACTAGTGATTGACAGGGGCGATCAAAGGGGTGATCAAAGGGTTAATTGGGGTGCAGGGTGGTGATCTGGGGCTACAGTGAAGTGTTTGGTGTACTCACAGTTCAGTCTGCTCCTCTGCTGGATCCAACCGACGAAAAGGACCAGCAGAGGAGCAGAGAAGCCATATAACAGATCATATTTACTAATATGATCTGTTATATGACTTGTGATTGGATTTTTTGAAAATCGCCAGCCTGCCAGCCAATGATCGTTGCTGGCAGGCTGGTGACGAACTTGTTCTTTAACTTTTGCCGGCCCGCGATGCGCATGCGCGGGCCGGCTTTGAGCGAAATCTCGCGTCTCGCGAGATGACGCGTATATGCGTGACTGTGCGCAGCGCTGCCACCTCCGGAACGCGAATCTGCGTTAGGCGGTCTGGAGGTGGTTAAAGGGGGGGGGGGGGGCCCATAATTTTTTTTTGCTATGGGGCCCAGTCATTTCTAGCTAAGCCCCTGGCCAAATGTTCTCTATAGGTGAAAGATCTGGACTGCAGACTGGCCATTTCAGTACCCAGATCCTTCTCCTACGCAGCCATGATGTTGTGATTGATGCAGAATGTGGTCTGGCATTATCTTGTTGAAAAATGCAGGGTCTTCCCTGAAAGAGATGACGTCTGGATGGGAGCATATGTTGTTCTAGAACCTGAATATATTTTTCTGCATTGATGGTGCCTTTCCAGACATGCAAGCTGCCCATGCCACACGCACTCATGCAACCCCATACCATCAGAGATGCAGGCTTCTGAACTGAGCGTTGATAACAACTTGGGTTGTCCTTGTCCTCTTTGGTCCGGATGACATGGTGTCCCAGATTTCCAAAAAGAACTTCGAATCGTGACTCGTCTGACCACAGAACAGTCTTCCATTTTGCCAAACTCCATTTTAAATGATCCCTGGCCCAGTGAAAACGCATGAGCTTATGGATCTTGCTTAGAAATGGCTTCTTCTTTGCACTGTAGAGTTTCAGCTGGCAACGGCGGATGGCACGGTGGATTGTGTTCACTGACAATGGTTTCTGGAAGTATTCCTGAGCCCATTCTGTGATTTCCTTTACAGTAGCTTTCCTGTTTGTGGTGCAGTGTCGTTTAAGGGCCCGGAGATCACGGGCATCCAGTATGGTTTTACGGCCTTGACCCTTACGCACAGAGATTGTTCCAGATTCTCTGAATCTTCGGATGATGTTATGCACAGTTGATGATGATAGATGCAAAGTCTTTGCAATTTTTCGCTGGGTAACACCTTTCTGATATTGCTCCACTATCTTTCTGCGCAACATTGTGGGAATTGGTGATCCTCTACCCATCTTGGCTTCTGAGAGACACTGCCACTCTGAGAAGCTCTTTTTGTACCCAATCATGTTGCCAATTGACCTAATTAGTGTTAATTGGTCTTACAGCTCTTCGTTATGCTCAAATGTACTTTTTCCAGCCTCTTATTGCTACTTGTCCCAACTTTTTGGGGATTTGTTGACACCGTGAAAATTGGAATCAACGTATTTTTCCTTTAAAATTATACATTTACTCGGATTAAACGTTTGATCTGTCATCTACGTTCTATTACAAATAAAATATTGACATTTTCCATCTCCACATCATTGCATTCAGTTTTTATTCACAATTTGTTTAGTGTCCCAACTTTTTTGGAATCCGGTTTGTATATATATATATACAGTACAGACCAAAAGTTTGGACACACCTTCTCATTCAAAGAGTTTTTTTTATTTTCATGACTATGAAGGCATCAAAACTATGAATTAACACATGTGGAATTATATACATAACAAACAAGTGTGAAACAACTGAAAATATGTCATATTCTAGGTTCTTCAAAGTAGCCACCTTTTGCTTTGATTACTGCTTTGCACACTCTTGGCATTCTCTTGATGAGCTTCAAGAGGTAGTCCCCTGAAATGGTCTTCCAACAGTCTTGAAGGAGTTCCCAGAGATGCTTAGCACTTGTTGGCCCTTTTGCTTTCACTCTGCGGTCCAGCTCACCCCAAACCATCTCGATTGGGTTCAGGTCCGGTGACTGTGGAGGCCAGGTCCTCTGGCGCAGCACCCCATCACTCTCCTTCATGGTCAAATAGCTCTTACTTTCAAAGTTTTCCCAATTTTTCAGCTGACTGACTGACCTTCATTTCTTAAAGTAATGATAGCCACTCGTTTTTCTTTACTTAGCTGCTTTTTTATTGCCATAATACAAATTCTAACAGTCTATTCAGTAGGACTATCAGCTGTGTATCCACCTGACTTCTCCTCAACGTGACGGATGGTCCCAACCCCATTTATAAGGCAAGAAATCCCACTTATTAAACCTGACAGGGCACACCTGTGAAGTGAAAACCATTTCAGGGGACTACCTCTTGAAGCTCATCAAGAGAATGCCAAGAGTGTGCAAAGCAATAATCAAAGCAAAAGGTGGCTACTTTGAAGAACCTAGAATATGACATATTTTCAGTTGTTTCACACTTGTTTGTTATGTATATAATTCCACATGTGTTAATTCATAGTTTTGATGCCTTCAGTGTGAATCTACAATTTTCATAGTCATGAAAATAAAGAAAACTCTTTGAATGAGAAGGTATGTCCAAACTTTTGGTCTGTACTGTATATATACACTGCTCAAAAAAATAAAGGGAACACAAAAATAACACATCCTAGATCTGAATGAATTAAATATTTTTCTGAAATACTTTGTTCTTTACATAGTTGAATGTGCTGACAACAAAATCACACAAAAATAAAAAAATGGAAATCTAATTTTTTAACCCATGGAGGTCTGGATTTGGAGTCACACTCAAAATGAAAGTGGAAAAACACACTACAGGCTGATGCAACTTTGATGTAATGTCCTTAAAACAAGTCAAAATGAGGCTCAGTAGTGTGTGTGGCCTCCACGTGCCTATATGACCTCCCTACAACGCCTGTGCATGCTCCTGATGAGGTGGCGGACGGTCTCCTGAGGGATCTCCTCCCAGACCTGGACTAAAGCATCTGCCAACTCCTGGACAGTCTGTGGTGCAACGTGACGTTGGTGGATAGAGCGAGACATGATGTCCCAGATGTGCTCAATTGGATTCAGGTCTGGGGAACGGGCAGGCCAGTCCATAGCATCAATGCCTTCGTCTTGCAGGAACTGCTGACACACTCCAGCCACATGAGGTCTAGCATTTTCTTGCATTAGGAGGAACCCAGGGCCAACCGCACCAGCATATGGTCTCACAAGGGGTCTGAGGATCTCATCTTGGTACCTAATGGCAGTCAGGCTACCTCTGGTGAGCACATGGAGGGCTGTGCGGCCCTCCAAAGAAATGCCACCCCACACCATTACTGACCCAATGCCAAACCGGTCATGCTGGAGGATGTTGCAGGCAGCAGAACGTTCTCCACGGCGTCTCCAGACTCTGTCACATCTGTCACATGTGCTCAGTGTGAACCTGCTTTCATCTGTGAAGAGCACAGGGCGCCAGTGGCGAATTTGCCAATCTTGGTGTTCTCTGGCAAATGCCAAACGTCCTGCACAGTGTTGGGCTGTAAGCACAACCCCCACCTGTGGACATCGGGCCCACATATCACTCTCATGGAGTCTGTTTCTGACCATTTGAGCAGACACATACACATTTGTGGCCTGCTGGAGGTCATTTTGCAGGGCTCTGGCAGTGCTCCTCCTGTTCCTCCTTGCACAAAGGCGGAGGTAGCGGTCCTGCTGCTGGGTTGTTGCCCTCCTACGGCCTCCTCCACGTCTCCTGATGTACTGGCCTGTCTCCTGGTAGCGCATCCATGCTCTGGACACTACGCTGACAGACACAGCAAACCTTCTTGCCACAGCTCGCATTGATGTGCCATCCTGGATAAGCTGCACTACCTGAGCCACTTGTGTGGGTTGTAGACTCCGTCTCATGCTACCACTAGAGTGAAAGCACCGCCAGCATTCAAAAGTGACCAAAACATCAGCCAGGAAGCATAGGAATTGAGAAGTGGTCTGTGGTTACCACCTGCAGAACCACTCCTTTATTGGGGGTGTCTTGCTAATTGCCTATAATTCCCACCTGTTGTCTATCCCATTTGCACAACAGCATGTGAAATTGATTGTCACTCAGTGTTGCTTCCTAAGTGGACAGTTTGATTTCACAGAAGTGTGATTGACTTGGAGTTACATTGTGTTGTTTAAGTGTTCCCTTTATTTTTTTGAGCAGTGTATATTTATTTAGTACTTACACATTTATTTTGTGCCATACATTTTTTTACAATTACTAAAAAAAATATAATTTCAGAAATAGAGGCTAAATTAGTTTTAAATACACTGGATGTCCCCTAGCATACTGATAATGCTTGGGGATACCCCCTTCATGTTCATAGCACTGACTCCATATATGGACATAGCCATATATGGAGTCAGAGCAGGGACTCCTAAGCTGGGAACTAGGGTCCTCACGGTTCAGTAACTATTCCCCATACAGCCATCTTCAGTAGCATTGGGGGATTCCTCGTACAGCGATCTTCAGCATAGACCTGAGTGGGCCCCCTAGGAGCAGTGGGCCCAGGTGCTGACGCCGTCCCTGCATACACTCATCATTTTGCCTCAGCAATGCCTTGCTTACTTTTGAAAGCAGGTTTGTCACACATTTTGTTTAGAGAATGAATCACCTGCCATCTAACACCTATTGAGCCTAATTATAAAGTCACTTCTGGATTAAGGCAAACACGGTAGAAAATGTAGCTAATTTTGATGAATGTTATACAGTTGGCTTAAAGTGAATAGACATCATAGTGACAGTTCAAGTTATCATACTGTGATATCAGAACACAGCAGACTAGTTAATAACAGTAATAACCCATATAAGTACTCCTGTGAAGACTCATTCACCAATAATTCCTAAATGTAGAAAATAACCTACAAAGATAAAAGTTCCATTTATCGCCACGTAATAGAAGGATAATTTATATCCACAAACACAAGAAAATTCCACTCACATAGAAAAAATGGCTGTACTTGTAGGTTAATAAAATGTAAGCACAAAAGGTAAACATAGTCACAAAAATGACTGTACTTCTAAACAGCATTAAGAGAAATAAGATTTTAGTTATACAAAAATATCATAATGCAAGAAAGTGAAATAAACATCATTCATAAGTACAGGCGCGTTACAAGGATCCATGAGGCCCCATAGCAAAACTTGGAATGGAGTCTTACACCAAAATGTCCAGCTCTGGTAGCATGAATAAGAGAAGCTGATGATTACATTGATTTTCCTAATGCACAGTGATAATGTACACAGTGATGTCACTATGGTGGGGAAATGTGCACAGTGAAGTTACAGCACAGGTACAATGTGCATAATGATATTACAGGACAGCAATAAGGCTCACAATAGTATAATAATATGCAGTACTCCGGGGCAAGAAGGTATCTACAAATTGTTTATGATTCAATGTCATTTGATATATTGTTATGTAATGTATCATACACAGCATTACTGTGCATGGATAGCACGCCTGGTTCAGCCTTTGTAGGAGATTAGGTGTAGGCTTGTGCCACTCATATCTTTGAGTCAGTCTAGACTGGAGTTTGTAGAGAGAGAAGCTGTGACTTGTGCTCCCTCTTCTTAGGCTAAAGCTACAGAGAGTAACCAATCTCTGAGAAGAGAGAAGAAGAGAAACAAAGGAGAGAGGCAGCGCCAATAAAATGGTGGTGGAAAAAAGGTTCTTGTAATCCCTCTGTTATCTGAAGAATGACTGTGCGTCATTATTAGGCTTAGTTTACACTTGAATTACACTATGGAATTAGGGATCAACAGTACCTTGCCATTGTGAGGCTTCAAGCAGAATCTTCTCAGAAAGAAGTGGCCACTGAGCTTAGAGAGTCAGAGAGAGACTGGAAGAGTCACAGAAAGGCATAGAAGTGGACGTCCTTTGGCCACATCCCACACTGATGACCGCTTCATTGTGAACAACGCACTGCAGAACCGGATGATGAATGCCACACAACTCCAGGCACATATAAGGGAGGTGAGAGGCACCCAAGTGTCACATCAGACCATTTAAAACTAGTGGGCCGCAGTGCTGTTCACTGATGAAAGTCGATTCATGCTGAGCAGAAATGATGGCCGCCAACGATGTTGGAGACGTCAAGAGCGATATGCATCAGCCACTGTTTTCACCAGATGAGTCTTTGGTGGTGGAGGTGTTACAGCGTGAGCAGATGAGTCTTGTGAATGGTACAGTGACAAGCTCATACTACTTTAATAACATCAATAATCCAGTGATTGTGCCTCTGCATGAACAACAAAGGCCTAAATTAATCTTCATAGATGCCAATGCGCCAGGTCACATCATTAGGGAACGGCTAGTGGAGACTGGGGTACTTCAAATGGAGTGGCCTGCAATTTCTCCAGACCTGAATCCCATTGAAAACCTATGGGATCCGCTGAGTCGCAATGTAGAGGCTCGTAACTCTGTACCTCAGAACCTCAATGACCTAAGGGGTCACTTGTGAACTGCATAAAACGTCGTTGTCTAATTGCAATTGATGCTCAAGGTCACATGACAAGTTATTGAGACATTGACATTTCTGTGAGGATACACCCACTACTGTTGTTGGCTTTTGTTTCAAAACTTGTTTGAGATTAACAAATCACTAGTGTTGGTCGAGCACCAAAGTGCTCGAGTAGAACACCTCGGGATGCTCGGGTACTCTACCGAGCACAATGAAAGTCAATGCATTAAACCAGGCACCCCCTGCTCTGAAGAGGGGAGGGTGTCTGGTTCATAGGAAAAGGTCAAAAATTGATGGAAACACCATTGAAATGGTTCAGGAACAGCATGGGGAGGATGTCTGAATGCATCTTGGACTCCCAGGTCGCTGCTGGGAACAATGTTGTCCGAGTAGTACGCCACTTTTACAGACTGACAATAATTCACACTAAACCGAGGATAAAATATATTTTAGAGGAAAAATTGTTAGGAAACATTCTTTCCTGTATATTTACTTGTATATAAAGTGCAAGAGGCACTCTGATACAACTTGTATATCACATAAAGGAGGGCCTCATTCATATTGTGGCACAATTGTTCAGGTAGTGGGACTCCTACACTCATAAAGCCTATGCAGTAAGGGAAAGGGCTGCCAAAAGGAACCGGCACTTCAATACACCCTTTATTGCACATAAAGGAGGGCATCATACACACCCTTGAAAAATGATGATGACCTGCTGGTGACCTTCTAAAATATTAGGGGTGAGGGCCTGTTGCTGAGATGACCATCTAAAAAAAATTGTGGGCGAGGGCCTGCTGCCGAGCTGACTATCTAAAAGATTTTGTGGGTGAGGGCCTGCTGCCGAGCTGAGCATCTAAAGAATTTTGTGGGCGAGGGCCTGCTGCCGAGCTGACCATCTAAAAAAATTTGTTGGCAAGGGCCTGCTGCCGAGCTGACCATTTAAAAAAATTTGTGGGCGAGGGCCTGCTGCCGAGCTGACCATCTAAAAATTTAGGGGTGAGGGCCTGCTGCTGAGCTGACCCTCTAAAACATTATGGTTGAGGGCCTGCTGGTGACCCTCAAAAACATTATGGTTGAGGGCCTGCTGGTGACCCTTAAAACATTATGGGTGAGGGCCTGCTGCTAAGCAGGCTCTCTAAAACATTAGGGGCGAGGGCTGCCTAATAAGCATGTTGATATGATGGAGGAGGAGGACAAGAAAAGGGAGATTGAACCATATACCCTTTTTTGTGGTGGAAGGGGTGCATGGGAATACAGTGTATTCAATACACCTTAAAAGCCACATTTAGAGTGCCTTTATGTTCAACCGCTTTCCTCTGGTGAAGTAGAGAAGTCAGGGGCAATCCAGGCCTTGCTCATTTTTATAAGAGTCAACCGGTCAGCATTTTCAGTTGACAGGTGGATGCGTTTATCAGTTATTATGCCCCCAGCAGCACTAAATAAACGCTCTGGCAAAACGCTGGCGGCGGGGAAGGCCAGCACCTCCAAGGCGTAGAGCGCCAGTTTGTGCCACGTGTCCAGCTTGGACACCCAATAGTTGTAAGGCACAGAGGGATCACTAAGGACGCTGACACGGTCTGCTACATACTCCTTCACCATCTTCCAAAAATTTTCCCTCCTTGTGACACTAGGTCATGCATCAGGTTGAGGGTGCTGGCGGGGTGTCATAAAACTGTCCCAGGCCTTGGAAAGTGTTGCCCTGCCTCTGTTGGAACTGCTGTGTGTTCCCCTCGTCTCCCCTTCTCAGTTGGCCAAGGAACTACGTACACTGCAGCCAGCATTGTCAGCTGGAAATTTTTGGAGCAATTTTTCCACAAGGACCTTCTGGTATTGCACCATTTTGCTCGTCCTCTCCACCAGAGGAATGAGAGATGAGAAGTTCTCTTTGTAGCGGGGGTCGAGAAGGGTGAACAACCAGTAATCGGTGTTGGTCAAAATGCGTACAACGCGAGGGTCACGGGAAAGGCAGCCTAACATAAACTCAGCCATGTGTTCCAGAGACCCAACAGACAAGACCGCTGTCCTCATTAGGAGGATGAATCTCAATCTCCTCATCCTTTTCCTCCTCTTCTACCCATACACGCTGAACAGAAGGAATAAAACTTCCATGGGTACTACCCTCTGCAGCGGAGGCAACCGTCTCCTGCTCCTCCTCATCATCCAATTCGCGCTGAGAAGACGAACTGAGGGTGTTCTGGCTATCACCCTGTGTACTTTCTTCCCCCATTTCCACCTCTTCCACATGCAAAGCTTCCGCCTTAATTGTGAGCAGTGAGTGTTTGAGTAGACACAGAAGTGGGATGGTTAAGCTGATAATAGCATTATCGCCGCTCACCATCTGTGTTGATTCCTCAAAGTTGCGTAAAACCTCACAGAGGTCAGACATCAATGCCCACTCATCGCTTGTGAAGAGCGGAAGCTGACTGGAAAGGCGACGACCATGTTGCAGCTGGTATTCCACTACTGCCCTCTGCTGCTCACAAAGCCTGGCCAACATGTGGAATGTCGAGTCCCAGTGCGTGCTCACGTCGCACAACAGTCGGTGATCTGGCAATTGCAAGCGCTGCTGCAGCGTTGCCAGCCCGGCGGAAGCTGTCGATGACTTGCAGAAATGGGCACACACGCGGCGCACCTTCACCAGTAGCACAGGCAAATTGGGGTAGGTTTTGAGAAACCGCTGAACCACTAGGTTGAACACGTGGGCTAGGTATGGTATGTGTGTGAGCTTGCCAATGGTGCTAGCTAATGGTGCTTGCGAAGGTCCAGGTGCATGGCGGGAGGCATCCGGGCCTGCATCTTGGACAGGGTATTGGCCAGCAAGTAACACAGGGGAAGAGGAGGCAGTGGTGTGACCTGCAGACACTGGTTGTGGACCCAGGAGTTCGGCCCACCTATTAGGGTGCTTTGATGCCATGTGGCGGATCATGCTGGTGGTTGTGAGGTTGCTAGTGTTCACACCCCTGCTCATTTTGGTACAGCACAGGTTGCAAATGACAATTCTTTTATCGTCCGCGCTTTCCTCAAAAAAGCGCCAGACTGCGGAACACCTACCCCTTGGCAAGGGAGATTGCCGCAAGGGGGTGCTCCGGGGAACAGTTGCGGGCCTGTTTGGTGTGGCCCGCCTTCTCCCTTTTGCCACCCCACTGCCTCTTCCAGCCTGTTGCGGTGCTGCGGATCCCTCCCCCTCTGTACTGCTGTCCTTGCTCGGCTTGCCACCTTCCCAGGTTGGGTCAGTGATTTCATCGTCCATCACCTCCTCTTCCACTTCCTCACTCTGGTCATCTTCCTGACTTGTTTACCTAACAACAACCTCACTTATTGACAACTGTGTCTCATCCTCATCATGAACCTCTTGAGACACTAATTGCGGTTGACTTATTGGCAACTCTGTCTCATTATCATCATCCACCTCGTGAAACACTAATTGCCGTTCCCCACCGTCATCTTCTTCTGACTGTGGATGCTCCAGAGTTTGGGAATCAAGGCACAAGATCTCCTTATGTCCCTCTTCAAACGGGCTTGACGAGAGGCCCAAATTAAGGAATGGCGATGAAAACAGCTCCTCGGAATATCTTGTTTGCCAAGACTCTCCATGGTGGGTGGAAGGAGTATCAGGGTGAGAATTCTATTGACCAGACTCTTGGCTACTGAGAGTGGACTTTGTGGACAGGGTGGTGCTTAACGGACTGGAAGCATTATTTGCTGCAATCCAACCGACCACCTGGTCGCACTGGTGTGACTTCGAGAGTGGTGTCCTGCACCACCCTGCAAACTGGGACATGAAGCTAGGTATCGTGGATGAGTTTGCTTCTTGTGCTCTGGCAGCAGGCACAGTTTCACCTCGCCCAGGGTCATTGCCTTTGCGTATACCATCATCAGCACGGCCACTTCCCCGTCTCTTACTGCTTACCTTGCGCATATTAAATGGTATATATGCTTGCAAGTATGTCACACTTACAGTAGCGCAGGTTATGTAAATGTATGCGCAAATAAAGTACACAGAATGTCACAGATATTTTTAGGATGCGCACATGTTAAACAGGAGGTATAGCGCAAGTAATGTCGCTGTCACCACCGCCTAATAAAAAATTACACTCAATGAATGTCACTAATATTTAGGATGCACAAACATTATACAGGAGGTATAGCGCAAGTAATGTTGCTGTCGCCACCGCCTAATAAAAAATTGCACTAAATGAATGTCACTGATATTTAGGATGTGCACACGTTAAACAGGAGGTATAGCGCAAGTAATGTCGCTGTCACCACCGCCTAATAAAAAATTACACTGAATGAATGTCACTAATATTTAGGATGCACAAACATTATACAGGAGGTATAGCACAAGTAATGTTGCTGTCGCCACCACCTAATAAAAAATGACACTGAATTAATGTCACTGATATTTAGGATGGGCAAACGGTATACAGGAGATGTAGCGCAGGTAATGTAACTGTCCGCAGCGGACACCGTCTACAGAAAAAGTACACTGGATGTCACAGATATTTTTAGGCTGCGCACATGTTAGACAGGAGATGCCTCAATGAATACTTCTGTTCAGTTTTTACAAAGGAAAATTAAGGAAAGGGACCTCAGTTAGGAAAGAAGACTAATGGATATTTTGATGCATGTGTGTTTACAGATGAAGAGGTTCTAAGTCAGTTGTCTAAAATTAATACAAATAAGTCACAGGGGCCTGATGGGATACACCCAAAGCTATTAAAAGAGCTCAGCGGCGAACTAGCAAAACCATTAACAGATTTATTTAACCAATCACTGGCAACAGGAGTCGACCCAGAAGATTGGAAAATGGCAAATGTTGTGCCCATTCACAAGAAAGGTAGTAGGGAGGAATCGGGCAACTATAAGCCAGTAAGCCTGACATCAATAGTGGGGAAATTAATGGAAACCATACTTAAAGAGGACCTTTCACCGATTATTACACTATGAACTAACTATACAGACATGTAGAGCGGCGCCCGGGGATCTCACTGCACTTACTATTATCCCCGGGCGCCGCTCCGTTCTCCTGCTATGTCCTCCGGTATCTCCGTTCACTAAGTTATGGTAGGCGGAGTCTGCCCTTGTTCTTCTGTAGCGCTGGCCAATCGCATTGCAGAGCTCACAGCCTGGGAGAAAATAACCTCCCAGGCTGTGAGCTCTGCGCTGCGATTGACCAGCGCTAGAGCAGAACAAGGGCATACTCCGCCTACCATAACTTAGTGACTGGAATCTCCGCCTACTATAACTTAGTGAGCGGAGATACCGGAGGACATAGCAGGAGAACGGAGCGGCGCCCAGGGATAACAGTAAGTGCAGTGAGATCCCCGGGCGCCGCTCTACATGTCTGTATAGTTAGTTCATAGTGTAATAATCGGTGAAAGGTCCTCTTTAAGGAGAGGATTGTGGAACATCAAAAATCCCATGGATTGAAAGATGAAAAACAGCATGGGTTTACTTCAGGGAGATCATGTCAAACTAACCTTATTGATTTTTTTGATTGGGTGACTAAAATAATAGATGGCGGAGGTGCAGTAGACATTGCTTATCTGGACTTTAGTAAGGCTTTTGATACTGTCCCACATAGAATGCTTATCAATAAATTGCAGACTTTGTGCGTGGACTCCCATATTGTTGAATGGATTAGGCAGTGGCTGACGGATAGATAACAGAGGGTTGTAGTCAATGGAGTATATTCAGACCATGGTCTTGTTACCAGTGGGGTACCTCAGGGATCTGTTCTGGGACCCATATTGTTTAATATCTTTATCAGCGAAATTGCAGAAGGCCTCGATGGTAAGGTGTGTCTTTTTGCTGATGACACAAAGATCTGTAACAGGGTTGATGTTCCTGGAGGGATACACCAAATGGAAAAGGATTTAGGAAAACTAGAGGAATGGTCAAAAATCTGGCAACTAAAATTTAATGTTGATAAGTGCAAGATAATGCACCTGGGGCATAAAAACCCAAGAGCAGAATATAAAATCAGTGATACAGTCCTAACCTCAGTATCTGAGGAAAGGGATTTAGGGGTCATTATTTCAGAAGACTTAAAGGTAGGCAGACAATGTCATAGAGCAGCAGGAAATGCTAGCAGAATGCTTTGGTGTATAGGGAGAGGCATTACCAGTAGAAAGAGGTAGGTGCTCATGCCACTCTACAGAGCACTCACTAGTGAGACCACATTTGGTGTATTGTGCGCAGTACTGGAGACCATATCTCCAGAAGGATATTGATACTTTGGAGAGAGTTTAGAGAAGAGCTACTAAACTAGTACATGATTGCAGGATAAAACTTACCAGGAAAGATTAAAGGACCTTAACATGTATAACTTGGAAGAAAGACGAGACAGAGGGGATATGATAGAAACTTTTAAATACATAAAGGGAATCAACAAGGTATGTTTCTATGTTTCTATGTAGCGCAGATAATGTCGCTGTCTGCAGCGGCCAAACAATTGCAAACTATTTAGTGCAGGTTGCGCTAATAATATATATTGCTGCCAGATACAACTATAGTCCTTAAAAGGACTTTTGGGTCTCTATAAGTTTTAGCAATTTAGTGCAGGTTGCATAAAAATATATATTGCTGCCACACACAATAATAACAAGTATAAAAACTAAAATATTCTTATTTCACTCCCTACACTATCTCTCCCTGCTCTCCAGCTCTCCCTGACTAAGACTGAGCCGAACACGTGTCATCGGGTGCTATATAGGACCCGATGATGCGTTCCGGCCAGCCAATCACTGTAATGCCAGTAGCCAACATGGCTACGGCATTACAGTGAATGACAGCACTAACCTGCATGTTTATTGGCTGTGTAGCAGCCAACAAACAAGTGGGGAGGAGACTCGAGCATCGCGCTCGAGCACACACGGTATTCGGCCGAACACCGCTATGTGCCGAGCATCGCCATGCTCAAGTAAAATTAGTGTTTGGCCAAGCATGCTTGCCCAACACTAGAAATCACTATTGAATGCTTCTACTTAAATGCCCTTTTTCCATGATATAATATCCCTGTAGAGTGAGACTTTTTTAATTTTTTACATGTAAAGAGACTTTTTACATTTTCCATAAATTTTACATGTAAAGAGACTTTTTACATTTTCCATAAATTTTACCCGAAAGCCAAATATCCCTAACTTTTTGTGAGTGGTGAATTTGGTTATTCTCATCAGTTATTGTCACCCCAAAGCAGGTCAAAACCACAGAGTTGTTGCAGATGTATTCATGATACCTAATATGAGAGTATGCTTGACTGCTGAATTTGGCTCACTATAAGTGATGGAAATAACTGATCAAATAACAAAAGTGTGAACTCAGCCTTACAGGTCAATGTTAGCATCAGCTCTAATATATCAGCGTGGACTTAACCGTGCGGTGGTCCAAGATTCATATAGTGGCCCCATGACAGTGAGGGGAGGGGGTGTCAGCAGTAAGGCTGTGTTCACATCACTGTTTATTTTTCCCGTTCTTCTGATCCATTAAAAGAACAGCCCAAAAATTAGCGGATCCTGTAATCGGAGCATCCACCTTCAAACCGTTAGTATTTGGTCAGCATTTGATCAGTATTGGTAAGGCAAAAACAGGAGTGAGTCCAAAACACAGATAACATGTGATGGCCCATGCTCAATTTGCTCAATGAATTTTGGCCGTTTGCATCTAAAAGCGATTTTATTTAGATAGAAAATAAGTCCTGCATGCCGGACTTTTATGGCCTCTATTACACTGTCAGTATTTGGTCAGTTTTTTCGCATCAGTATTTGATCAGTATTTGTAAGGCAAAAACAGAGATAACGTGATGGAAAATTTGCATGTGTTCTGTGTTTTGGACCGACTCCTGCTATTGGATTCCAAATCATGATTAAATCCTGATGCAAAATACTGACCGTGTGATAGAGACCTTATGGACACTCAAACGACAGGACCCTTTTTTTTGGTTATTTTTCTGTTCTTCTGTTGGATCAGAAGAATGAAAAAATAAACAGTGATGTCAACACGGCCAAACAGGGACACTAGTTGCCCTGTAACAGACTGGTGAGCGTGGCAACAGCATGTAGAGTCACAATAGTGGCCCCATAACAGCGTGGGGAGGGGGGGCAATAGCAGTCACAGTAACAGCACAAGATGGTGTCAGATCACAGTAGGAGCAGATGGCAGTTGAGACAGCAGGCGTGTGGCTTCTGGTGAATGACAGCATCAGAATAGGGGCAGCAGCACGTGGTCACAGTGTTCCGGTGTGGCGGCACACTACAGTCAGATTACTGCCAGAATGATCTAGGTTGTTGTATCAGGCACCGATGTCTGGAAATCCTGGTTGATCAAAGCCTGATTCATGTTTATAAAAGTTAATGTCACATGTAACATTTTGTATTGAAAGACTAGTTCTCTTTGGGGTAACTATTAGAGATGAGCGAATTTCTTAAAATTTTGATTCGGCTGATTCGCTACATTTCACCCAACATTTGCTTCGTGCCTAATTACTTCGTCACAAAGCGCATTTTTTTGTAAGTAGCGGGCGCAATGACAGGGAACTGCGATAGCGCCGCCCTCGTCATTGTACCCCTCAGATGCCGCATTCCTACATGATCGCGGCATATGAGTGTAAAATTAACAATAAAAAAAAATGTAATCTATTTTACCACCTCTATTTGCTCGTGATGGGCCGGCCGCCACCATCTTGCTTGAAGATCTCAGCCGAAATCCTGTGCGGCGCGCGATTACGTTATCACGTCGGTAATTTTAAATTTTTTTGTTTTTTATACTATTTCAGTTTAAATCCACTCGCTGACACAAAGCACAAGGAAATTCAGCATCTAGGCGAATCGAAATTATCCTGAAATTCAGATTGAATTCCACTTCATGGGATTCGATTCGCTCATCTTTAGTAACTATGCCACCCACCACACTAAACACTCGCTCTGATGCCACACTACTGGCCGGGCAGGAAAGCTTGCCCAGGGCAAACTTGGCCAGTTGTGGCCACAATTCATGTTTATCTGCCCAGTGGTCCAGGGAATCTTTGATCTGGGGTGACAGGGTGCAGTCCAAGTATGCCACAACCTGCTGGTTCAAGTTCTGCTGCTGGCTGGTTTCTTCAGTAGGCGGGAAAGGAAAAGTCCTCATTAGAGACTCAAGACTTAAGTTGCTGCTGATTGAGCTAGTGGTGCTCCTGCCTCCCAGACCCTTCCAGCAGTCATGGCAGTGGAGCGTGAGCTCAGAGGGTCCCCCCGGTTAGATGAGGATGGGTGATGGGGTGCGTAGGCAGAGACCAACCGACTACAAAGGATGTCTCGATAGTAGTTGAATTTTCTATCCCTCTAAGAAGGTGTAAAAAAAGACTCCCATTTTGGACCAGTACCAAAGGTCTAATATTGTGGAGAGCTATGTAAGTCCTTTGCCAGTGCTTATTTTATACTCATAAAGGTGATACACTGAGATTTGTTGATATACACCAAGTTGAGTATATTTAAATACAATCCATGTATCCTATAATGGATTTTTATATATGATTTTATACCACAATTACTAATTTTAATACTGTCTATTTGTTTGTCACTTCCTGGTACACTTTTACCTTACTACTCTATTTAAGAGTTAATTTCATTCACCACTCTGGCATTGGACGATAATTCAGCCTCCACAAGACTCAGGTAGCCGTGTGATGTAGACACCACATCTTCTGTTTCCTTGCCAGTCAGATTTATCAGCATCCCCTCCAGGACATGAAGGTTGGAATGACATCATTCATCCCGTAGTCCTGGCTACTGACAAGTAAAGAGGCCTCCTCAAAGGGCCTGAGCAAACGGCAGGTGGCACGCATGAGCAGACACTCTGCTCATACAGTCAGTCCAACATGTGGAGCGTGGAATTCCAAAGTGTGAAAACGTTGCATATGAGGCGATGTAGAGGAACTCCATTCTGCCTTTGCAGCTCAAGGAGGGCGTGTTTTGCATGGTAAGAGTGGCTGAAGTGCATACACTGTTTTCCTGACATTTTGAAGACATCTTGCAGTTGGGTGGAAGACTTCAGAAACTGGGTGACAACCAGATTGAAGACATATGCCATGCAGGTCACATGGGTCAACCCTCCCTGACGCCGTGCAGAAAGAATGTTTTTCCCGTTATTGGAGACCATGGTTCCTATCTCCATTTGTCCAGACTGACCAGGTGCAGAACTACCTGACAATGCCATGCTTTGCATAGGTGGTATACTGGAGGGCCAATCTGAACTGTGCCTACAGTGGAAGATGAGGACAAGGTGGATGATGAGAAGGCAGAGGAGGGAATTGGCGCAGAAATGCCACAATTACAATGCAGAGGCTGCATTGCCATCACTTGCCAAGTTGCTGGTGTGCCTGGGCCGGAACCACATTTACCCAGTGGCTTGTAAAGGACATATATTGTCCGTGACCATAGTTACAGCTCCACATGTCAGCACTGGCATGAACTGTACTAGGCTCAAGGAATGCTCAACATACGTGTGCAGGGCTGGTTCAGCTTTTATAGAGAAGTAATGATGGCATGGGACTCTCCACTTTGGGTGGGCACAAGCCATCAGTTCTCTGAAATGTTCAGAGTCCACGATATGAAAAGGGAGGGACTGTAGTGCCAGCAACTTGGCCAGATGCACATTCAGATTCTGCGCCATTGGATGAGTGCACACATACTGTTGTCTCTTTGCAATCACCTCAGTGATCAATTGCAGGCAAAACATGTGACTAGAAGGAGGAGGAGCATCAGGAGCAGGGGTGTCGTTAGGTCAAAACATTCAGGGCTTGAGCCCCGGATGTTTTGACCAGTGCCCCGAATGTGTCTTGGTTATCTAATGCAGTTTTTCATGCCAGTGCAGTCATTTCCAGACAGTCTTCTGCACAGCCCGGAGCCTGACTCCGCCCACTCATGTGACTGATCATGTGCTCCTGACATCATGAAAGGTCCATTTGCCCACTAGGAACTATCATCTCCTGAGGTAGGACATGTGAATGGAGCATTTCTAGGTGCATGTTTAGGCTGTAGACTGCAGACAACTGACACACCTCACACAAACTCCTGTCTCTCTGCCTGGAAAAACGACACAAACAGCCAAGTTTTTGTGGGTGAAAGGTCGGTCACAGCTTTATTCTTATTTTAGCTCAATCCTTTAAGAATAACCCAACAATAACTGCCCGGCCCAAAGCCGGTCCCCGGAGTGCGAGAAGCGCTATGCCACACCAAACATTGGTGCGCAAGTCAGCCTTCCCCTCCGCTGTAACTTTTGTCATCCTCCGACCTCCAGCTGTGACTTGAATCAGAACTGAAAAGACAATACAAAAACATCGTAACAATAACCAAAGGGAGGGAGGGTGGGAAGCTTCCTTCCAGAGGTGCCGGAAACTGAGAGGCAGGACACAGGGATGACCCTCCTTTTTATTAACTCTAAGGGGTGGTGACTTCACCTATTACCCTGCCCCCCCAAGGGAGGGGGGGAGCGAGCACTTACCAGCTATGTTCCTACAGCAGGACGACAGTGGGAATTAACTCCCAAACTGCCAGCAGTGTCTGCAGTCCGGCGCGCCTGCGTTATACACTGTGGCGCTGGTAGACTGCAGACAACTGACACACCTCACACAAACTCCTGTCTCTCTGCCTGGAAAAACGACACAAACAGCCAAGTTTTTGTGGGTGAAAGGTCGGTCACAGCTTTATTCTTATTTTAGCTCAATCCTTTAAGAATAACCCAACAATAACTGCCCGGCCCAAAGCCGGTCCCCGGAGTGCGAGAAGCGCTATGCCACACCAAACATTGGTGCGCAAGTCAGCCTTCCCCTCCGCTGTAACTTTTGTCATCCTCCGACCTCCACGGAGGAGCCCGTGTAACTCTACACGGCGCTCCGACCCCCACCCAACAAAAACAAGGCTTGCTGAACACCATCCTGTAGGCAGGGAGGAAAATATCTAAACCGATATCATTAAGGTGCACACCATCGGGCCGCATCAAACGCTGGTTGTTTTTTTTTTTTTTTTGTGGGATAAATTGTATTAATAGCCTGGAAGGAGTTTTGAACCCATGAACACTGCATGCAAAGCAAGTGTCTTACCACTGAGCTATAGCTCTAGACAATCATCTCTGACCACACAATAATGACTTCAGGAAAGAAAGTTGGAATTCTTTCTAAATCTGCTCTAATGAGGGTAATGAGCTCCGCTACTATAAGCAAGCAGAGGTCCTTACCCCCAGCATGGATCGCAAGGATCACAGGGGGGCGTGCCAATGTGCTGAGGTGAACCGATTCCGGCAAAACCTGCGACCAGCGAAGGCCACGGATGCCACGCCAAATGACTTCCACATTCCGGAAACCCAAGCTCCGACCGCCGGGTCTTGTTTCAGCTCTCTGATCTAGGTTGCCGAGACTGGGCAAGCCGGGCCGGGGGTGCGATATAACGACACACTAGAACCCCGGCCAAAAATGTCTGTTTTTGACCGGCGGAGGCGAATGCGCACCAAGGAATCCGTAATAAGGACATCATCTTGCAAAACACCACCTGGCCGGAACTTGGTCGGGGGGAGGAGCTCGCTTATCCGAAAAGCCCCGAAAAACGCCAGGCAACCCAATAACCTAAAATAAAAGCTAACCCCGGCTAAGCGGCGTTGGATAACCGCCGCCGAAACGCCTGCTTCCCTTGCCTGCAAAATAAAGTCGATGGTTATGCGCAGCCGATCCGACACTGAGGAATGGACCGGATGAGTCCCTGCTAGCGCTACCCAGCCAGCCCAGGCCTTACCATAACCCGTCCAGGTCCTAGGAGCCACTGAGGCAATAATGAGAGGCATCAATCGTTCAGCGGGATGTCCCAGAGATGGGCCGGGCCCATGGATCCGTCCGGTGAAGCTGCTGGCACTAGGGTCCAGAACTCCTGCCAATGGAAGCGAGAAAGCGCATCAGCAGAACTGTTAAGGGTACCTGATGAGGAAGACAACCGGTTAATGCAATGAACAACAGACATATTATCCGTCCAAAAACATACCCGCCTATTTTGTAGCGAGGGACCCCATAATTCAATGGCCACAATAATGGGAAAAAATTCCAACAAAGTAATATTGGAACAAAGGCCCGCTGCGCGCCACTCGAGGCCAAGGGGATGCGCACCATTGGGTACCTAGGATGGCCAAAACCGGCAGAACCCGCCGCGTCAGTAAACAGAGACAGGTCGTGGCTGGAAATTTCCGAGAGCTGCCAGCACGTATGGCCGTTATAAGAAAACAGAAAACTGCGCCACACCTGAAGGTCCTGTTTAAGTTTGCGCGTTAAGCGTACATGGTGCCGCGGGTTAGTGATGCCCCGAGTCGCCAAGGACAAACGCCTGGAAAAGACTCTGCCCATCGGCATGACACGGCACGCAAAAACAAGGAGACCCAGTAGGGACTGCAACTGCTTGAGCGTGACAGATTTAACAGAGCCAAAAACCTTCAATAAGTGCTAACAGCTTGGCAAGCTTATCACAAGGGAGCCGGAAAACCATAGCTAGTGAATCAATTTCAATGCCTAAGAACACAATGTTGGTGGACGGGCCTACCGTTTTGTCAGGAGACAGGGGGACCCCGAATCTGGACATTAGGAAACAGACAGTGTCTAACAGGAACTTACACTTGGGGGAATCACCTGAGGGCTATGAACAAGAAGTCATCTAAATAATGAATTATGGAACTAGACCCCGTCTCAAACCTGACGACCCATTCCAAGAACGAACTGAACAATTCAAAGAAGTAACAAGACATTGCGCATCCCATGGGCAACCGGGTGTCATAATAGTAGCAATTATCAACCATGCAGACTAGCAGATGGTAACAATCCGGGTGCACCGGGAGAAGGCGGAAGGCGGACTCAATGTCTGACTTTGACAATAAGGCACCCCGGCCTGCCGCTCTCAGTAAAGCGACAGCCCTGTCAAAGGAAACATAAGAGACTGTAGCATCCTCCTTAGAAATACCGTCATTAACAGACTCGCCTTTGGGGAAGGACAAGTGATGGATAAGTCTAAAACTACCTGGCTCCCGCTTCGGTACCAGGCCCAATGGAGAAACCCGGATATTATCAAAAGGAGGGGACGGAAGCCCTTTTATTGGGGTAGAGCTCTAACCATGGGGACATCTCTGCTACGCTCACTGGGCTCTTTTGCGGTAGAGGAAGCATTGGATCTGGCCGGCTGCTGTCTAGGGCATCGAATGGCCGAATGGGATCCCCCACAGATGGAACACTCATGTTTGAATTTACATAGGGCGAAGAACCTGCAGTGGCCTTCGTTATACAGCCAGCAGGATCCTGGCCTGCGGATTGACACCGGCCCCTGACCACTGGAAGTGAGGCCGGGGGCCGCTGACTGAAAGGGCACAGATTTTTGTGACAGCATCAGTCGCAACCAGAGGTCTGTGGATTTGACACCCCAACCGATATCCGGCTGCAGTGCCAAACGCCTACGGAACTCCTCGTCGTAGCGCCACCAGGCAGAACCGCCGTGGGACTTATAGGCGCTATAAACAGATTCCAAATACAGAAATAATTCACCGCAGAGCTCTGGGTGCCTCTGTGCCATAACATGACCTAAGACCGAGAAGGCCTGTAGCCAGTTACCCATGGTGCGCGCCACTTTGGGCCGGCGATCGGTAAACCTGTCTGAATTGGGGAGCCGCTCTTTATCTATCGTATGCTGGTCTACAGTAACTAATGACCAGATGTCTATGTATTGGTTAGACCAAATTTTCTCCTTAGTGTCCATGTCCAAGTGCGCCCCCAAAGGAGACAGGCCGCAAAACAGCGATTCTTTATGATCACCTGCCCTAGGCGGGGCAGCAGGAGGGGGCTTACCTGCAGCAGCATTACTCCCGTCCAAGTGCGACAATAAAGATTTAAGTACCGGGACCAACTGGGGACCCAAAGAGGCCCCCCAAGCCCCCGTAAAATTCAACTCACCGGTAGTAGAAGGACCTGGAGGTTCCACTGGGGCGATTGGAGGATTCGGATCCTGCACCGCGCTGGCCCGGCTGGCCCCGCGAGAAGCCCGTGCAGCGGATGAATGGGCACCCCTTCTGCGTTGTGAATGAGACCTGCCAGCGGTATCGCTGCAGGAGCTGACCTCCGTTGATGAAGGTGACCGCCAGCGAGACGATCTGGAGCGGGCACTTCTGTGGGACCGCCGCGCAGACCGTGACCGATGACGGGAACAACGTTGATGACAAGCTGCCGACCTGCGCCGGTAACGGCGGACGGATACATCAGGTGAGTTTGAAGATGAGCGCCGTCTGGAATTGGGACGTTCCCCCATATGCGCAATAGCGGCAGGGACCCCAGTAGGGGGACCTAAATGTGCCATAAGCGATGAGGAAGTGGTGGGATTGGCTACAATAAAGTCAGGCAGGGTGGCCTGAGTGGGATTGGGGGGTTGGAGGGGTGGGCTGGCAGGGGCATTAGTGCAACTGTTGGCACTCCCAGGAGCCTGTACCTCGGTAGAGGGGGCATCCCTGGGCTCATCTGCAGATGACACATTAGAATTTCTATTTCCCATAATCCCAGAGGTGACAGTCTGCAGCAGGGAGCTGAGGAGAGAGGAGCTTGCCTGCCAGGGAGCGGGAAACTGCTGAGGACTGGAGGGGGGCGGGGCCACAGACCACGCTGCCGGAAGCACTGACTGCACTCCGGCCAGCTCTCTGGAAACATCGCTACCCCGCTCATTAACACAGGTGAGCGCAGCTGTATGCTGCGCTGCAGGGACCTGGGATGCCTGGGCACTCAGTGCCAGAGTGGGGGCAGAGATCACAGCAGATGTGTGCACACTAGCCCTGTTACTAGGCACTAGCTCGGGCAAGGGGCCAGAGGAAGCTCGGGGGTTAATGAAAGAAGCAGGGGGCGGGAGACCAGAACGTGCTGCCGGCTGAGCTGATAACACTCCTGCACACACGCTGGAGGCTGCGCCCCCCCGCTTTGAACCTCTCACACGTGGAGGAGGGAGGGAGGGAGAGCTGAGTCTGGCTGGGGCTCTAGTACGCCGTTTAGGGCGGCCAGAAACTAAAGAGTCCCCTGCAGGCATAGCAGGAGGGGGCTCCTGCAAGCCAGCAATGAGGGATGTTAGGAAGAGACTCTAGCAGCTAGGGCTGCCAGGAGGGCTCTGTCGTCGGCCATACCTTGTTAGGAAGCTTCCTTCCAGAGGTGCCGGAAACTGAGAGGCAGGACACAGGGATGACCCTCCTTTTTATTAACTCTAAGGGGTGGTGACTTCACCTATTACCCTGCCCCCCCAAGGGAGGGGGGGAGCGAGCACTTACCAGCTATGTTCCTACAGCAGGACGACAGTGGGAATTAACTCCCAAACTGCCAGCAGTGTCTGCAGTCCGGCGCGCCTGCGTTATACACTGTGGCGCTGGTATTCTGCCCCCTGCCCTGTACTGTACCCCCTATACTGCACTGTGTGTGCCTCCTGGCCTGTACTGTACCCCCATGCTGCCCTGTACTGTACCCCCTCTGCTGTATTTTGCCCCCTGCCCTGTACTGTGCCCCCCATGCTGTATTCTGCCCCCTGCCCTATGCTACACTGTGTGTGTGGCTCCTGACCTGTACTGTGCCCCTTATGCTGCACTGTGTGTGCCTCCTGCCCTGTATGGTACCCCCTATAATGCACTGTGCCCCCTATGCTGTACTGTGTGTGCCCCCTGCCTTGCACTGTACCCCCTATAATGCACTGTGCCCCCTGCCCTGTAATGTACCCCTATAATGCACTGTGCCCCCTATGCTGCACTGTGTGTGCCCCCTGCCTTGTACTGTACCCCCTATAATGCACTGTGCCCCCTATGCTGCACTGTGTGTGCCCCCTTCCCTATATTGTGCCCGCTTTTTTTTTTAACAGACTTTACAGGATACAAAAGCGTAGTGTGCTGCACTTTTGTATCCCATTTTCCAATGTAAACATCAAACGGATGGCAAAAATGTGATGTGAACTCTCCCTTACATATGCACATATTGGATGCCAGGATAGTCATAGAGGGGGGATGGGGGGCCATACAAAATTTTGCTGTGGGGCCCAGTCAGTTCTAGCTACGCCCCTGGCTGGCAGGGCCGGCCGCTCTGACTCTCCTGCGCTGCGCAGCCCTGCCATCCTAAAACGTATCCTGAAGTAACTGAACTTTAAAACAGCGCTCATGATCTCATTACTATCTTACACACTCAGCTCCGGGAAACATGCAGAGCGGGCGGCGCTCGCTCACTGACGTCACTTGCTCCTCCCACTAGGCGGCGCAGGCGCGTGACGTCAGTGAGTGAGCGCCACCCGCACTGCCTGTTACTGGAGCTGAGTTTGTAAGTCAAGATAGTAATGAGATGAGCGCTGATTTAAAGTTCAGTTACTGCAGGATACGGATTAGTGAGGGGATGATCTGTAGGGTTGCCCAGAAGGCTAGGCCCTTTACAGTAGTTATTAACCCCTTTCAGCAGTCCTCCATTCACTGAAGGGGGGACTGCTGAAAGGGGTTAATAACTACTGTGAAGGGAGGACTGCTGAAAAGGGTTAATAACTACTGTGAAGGGGGGACTGCTGAAAGGGGTTAATAACTACTGTGAAGGCTCATGTGGGTGTGGCTTCATGGGGTGGGGGCATGGCTTCACGGGGCGTGATACAATGGGCTTGTGCCCCGAATGTTTTCAGACCCTAGCAACACCCCTGATCAAGAGCAATAAGAAGGGAAAGAACAACAGCTGCCTTCTGCTGAGGTTGAGGAGCCCTGACTCCCTTAGAAGGCATGTTGGTCACCGGGAGATGCAGCGGTTGCTGCGTCAGGCTGTACGGCTACATTAGTGCCATGGTTTTCCCAGGCCACTTTATGGTGACGCACCATGTGTTGATGCAGGGCTGTGGTGTCAACATTAGCACCCTGAACACGCTTCACCTTCTGCCCACATATCCTGCATACCGCCACTCTGACGTTCTCCAATGACTTGATTAAACATTCCTGCACTGCCGAGTATGCCATTTCACCCCCAACACTCTGTGCTGACTGCCCGCTGCTGCCTTTATGAACTAGTGCACCGATAGTTGTTTCCTGACAGGTAGGCTCCTGAGTAGCAGATGGTCTACCCCAGGCACTTTTGGCTTCAGATCTCCCACTGCTTCCACTCTGCTGGATCATCAGCACACTGCCACCCTGCTGCTGTCTAATGGGCCTGCTGCCACCCTTACCACCTGATGATGATGGTGCCCCCTCTTTACCTGGCTCCCACATGGGATCAGCTACATCATCATCCACTACTGTCTGGTAGTCACTTATATCACCCTCATCCATCTCATGGCTACATCCCTGACTGCTCGCAACAAGTGCTCCCACTCAACTGTCATCATTGCTAGTTGCATGCCTAAGGGAGGACGCACCGGACCTCTCCTCTAAGTCTGTGCTTGCCTGTAGCTGCTGACTGTCCTCACTAAACTCGTCTTCATTGAAAAGCAGAGCAGAGCCGGCAGTATGTATTACTTCCTAAGCAGAAGGAGCAGCAAAAGAAAGAGGCAGTTGCAGTACAGGTGAGGGCACAGAGGTTGTTGCTGGGCCATACCAACTAAGTGTGGTGTCAGAGAAACCCACCGAATCCTGGCTGTGTGTATCTTTTGTCACCTCAGATCATTGTAGAAAAGCGATACAAACATTCCAGTACAGCTGGATTGTTGATCAAAACACGACCAGAGGATGACAGTGGCATCTCTGGCCTGATGCTGCAGCTGCTGTACCACCACCCCTTCCTCTGCTGCTACTTGGGCGGTTATCGCAAAATTTTTGCCGCTGACCATTCCTTTTGAGGTTCCAGGGAACTGTCTGTTGTCATAGAGTACTGTAAGGCGTGTACCGGGGTGGGCTCCCCAGGATACAGCGAAGTCACAAAGGATGAAAGCGACACTGACACCAGCTTTTGTAAATCAGGCTCTTTACTATAACGGGATATCAAACAAACTACCAAATGCAGTGAACATAAAATCAGATTACATACACTCAGCCCGGAGGCTTAGACCCCTGTGTCGCACAGCACTGCGCCCTCCGATGGTCGTCGGAAAACACTTGCGAGCAGAGCTAACTTTGCCTCACCATACCTGTTATTACCCTGAAGAACAGGAACAATCGTGTGTGTGTGAGATACAGGCTAGCCCGCGGTACGACACAGCAGCTTACAATCTTACCAGACTATACAGTAATATCCCCCTCCCTTTCCCAAAACTTAAATGTGACACGTACCTAATATATGATAAACACGCTGGGGTAACTGAAGTTTATGGTGAAGTCCTCTCTGATCTCCGGAGCGAACCAAAACTTTAACAGACAAGTTCTTGTGATAAACAAGCAGCAATTCTTGGTAGCCTGCCACTCAGTAACACTAACTAACTACCTGCAGGTTTGATCTCAGTCTCTAGTATTTAGGCGCCAATCCTATATTGAGGTGCGTGCACGAGCTGTCTTACCGACCCGGTTATCTTTTTCATCCGATGATGTTGTTAACATGGAGAGCAGCAAGTTACTTCAGCACACATGCAGCCCTGCAGAGAAGATAGCGTTTTGTTCCACAGCTCCTAACAGCCTTCCTGGAAACTATCCTCTTCCTCTGGACGGACCCTGGGACTTGGACTGGAATCAGCCTCTATCAGCTGCAACTCCGATCACTCCAGGACTCTCTGACGCCTGGATGCGACCGGATTCTGTACCACACAGTCCTTCTCTGTTCCTCTCAAGATGGAGGCAGAGGCAGCTTCCTGGTTCTTCTCCAGACTCACCAACCCCACCTCCTATGAATATTTAAACACTTGAACTATGTTAGCTGTGTTAAGAAACAGCGACATCTAGTGGTTAAAGAACAGAATTACAATGCTAATTAATCAGTATTCATATACACAGTATTCAGACAATGGTGACTGTTTCTCCATCTCACAGTACAGTAACTGAATCAGTAATGTAACAGATTAAGTATGAAATAGCGAAATGGATCCGGACCCAGGTTGCGGACGTGTGAATGGACCCTACAGTAAGGTATGCAGCATTAAGGCCCCTTTCACACGAGCGAGTATTCCGCGCGGATGCGATGCGGGAGGTGAACGCATTGCATCCGCACTGAATACCGACCCATTCATTTCTATGGGGCTGTGCACACGAGCGGTGATTTTCACGCATCCCTTTTGCGTTGCGTGAAAATCGCAGCATGCTCATCTTTGTGCGTTTTTCACGTAACGCAGGCCCCATAGAAATGAATGGGGTTGCGTGAAAATCGCAAGCATCCGCAAGCAAGTGCGGATGCGGTGCGATTTTCACGCACGGTTGCTAGGAGACGATCGGGATGGAGACCCGATCATTATTATTTTCCCTTATAACATGGTTATAAGGGAAAATAATAGCATTCTGAATACCGAATGCATAGTAAAACAGCGCTGGAGGGGTTAAAAAAAATAAAAAATCATTTAACTCACCTTAATCCACTTGCTCGCGTAGCCGGCATCTCCGTCTGTCTCTTTTACTGTATAGGACCTGTGGTGAGCATTAACTATAGTTCAAGGACCTGGGATGGCGTCACTCCGGTCATCACATGGTACGTCACATGATCTTTTACCATGGTGATTCACCATGGTAAAAGATCATGTGACGTACCATGTGATGACCGGAGTGATGTCATCCCAGGTCCTTGAACTATAGTTAATGCTCACCACAGGTCCCATACAGTAAAAGAGACAGACGGAGATGCCGGCTACGCGAGCAAGTGGATTAAGGTGAGTTAAATGATTTTTTATTTTTTTTTAACCCCTCCAGCGCTGTTTTACTATGCATTCGGTATTCAGAATGCTATTATTTTCCCTTATAACCATGTTATAAGGGAAAATAATACTATTTACAGAACACCGATCCCAAGCCCGAACTTCTGTGAAGAAGTTCGGATTTGAGTACCAAACACGCGCGATTTTTCTCACGCGAGTGCAAAACGCATTACAATGTTTTGCACTCGCGCGGAAAAATCGCGGGTGTTCCCGCAACGCACCCGCACATTTTCCCGCAACGCCCGTGTGAAAGAGGCCTTAGAGTTTTCAGACACTGGTGACATTCACATAGTATGTACACTGCTTGCTTCTGTCAATGTACCTGAGGCAGCGCTGTTAGAGCAGCTGCAGGTACACATCACCCTATTTAAAACCCTCATGCATTCTTGTGAGTGCTCATTTATAACACTGTTTCAGACTCATTTGCCAAGGAAAGTGTTAAACCAAAGCAGGGGCAGCTTCACCATAATGTGTATGCAGTAATTTATGACAGTGAGGCTGCAGGACTCACATCTGTACATTAATTCACCCATAACTCTCCTCACACACCCTTTGTCACTGTGTGCCTGTGTGCTCTCCTATTCCATGCCCTAGCTGCTGTGTGAAAAGTAAAACATCTCTCTGTGTATTAGGCTCCCGTTCCCCTTTGGAGCAAACAGCCTGACAGCCCTGATAAGGGCACTAGTAGCTCTTGTCTGCTAATACACTGCTCAAAAAAATAAAGGGAACACTTAAACAACACAATGTAGCTCCAAGTCAATCACACTTCTGTGAAATCAAACTGTCCACTTAGGAAGCAACACTGAGTGACAATCAATTTCACATGCTGTTGTGCAAATGGGATAGACAACAGGTGGAAATTATAGGCAATTAGCAAGACACCCCCAATAAAGGAGTGGTTCTGCAGGTGGTGACCACAGACCACTTCTCAGTTCCTATGCTTCCTGGCTGATGTTGTGGTCACTTTTGAATGCTGGCGGTGCTTTCACTCTAGTGGTAGCATGAGACAGAGTCTACAACCCACACAAGTGGCTCAGGTAGTGCAGCTTATCCAGGATGGCACATCAATGCGAGCTGTGGCAAGAAGGTTTGCTGTGTCTGTCAGCGTAGTGTCCAGAGCATGGAGGCGCTACCAGGAGACAGGCCAGTACATCAGGAGACGTGGAGGAGGCCGTAGGAGGGCAACAACCCAGCAGCAGGACCGCTACCTCCGCCTTTGTGCAAGGAGGAACAGGAGGAGCACTGCCAGAGCCCTGCAAAATGACCTCCAGCAGGCCACAATCGTGCATGTGTCTGCTCAAACGGTCAGAAACAGACTCCATGAGGGTGATATGAGGGCCCGACGTCCACAGGTGGGGGTTGTGCTTACAGCCCAACACTGTGCAGGACGTTTGGCATTTGCCAGAGAACACCAAAATTGCCAAATTCGCCACTGGCGCCCTGTGCTCTTCACAGATGAAAGCAGGTTCACACTGACCACATGTGACAGACGTGACAGAGTCTGAAGACGCCGTGGAGAACGTTCTGCTGCCTGCAACATCCTCAAGCATGACCGGTTTGGCATTGGGTAAGTAATGGTGTGGGGTGGCATTTCTTTGGAGGGCCGCACAGCCCTCCATGTGCTCGACAGAGGTAGCCTGACTGCCATTAGGTACCGAGATGAGATCCTCAGACCCCTTGTGAGACCATATGCTGGTGCGGTTGGCCCTGGGTTCCTCCTAATGCAAGACAATGCTAGACCTCATGTGGCTGGAGTGTGTCAGCAGTTCCTGCAAGACGAAGGCATTGATGCTATGGACTGGCCCGCCTGTTCCCCAGACCTGAATCCAATTGAGCACATCTGGGACATCATGTCTTGCTCTATCAACCAACATCATGTTGCACCACAGACTGTCCAGGAGTTGGCAGATGCTTTAGTCCAGGTCTGGGAGGAGATCCCTCAGGAGACCGTCCGCCACCTCATCAGGAGCATGCACAGGCGTTGTAGGGAGGTCATACAGGCACGTGGAGGCCACACACACTACTGAGCCTCATTTTGACTTGTTTTAAGGACATTACATCAAAGTTGGATCAGCCTGTAGTGTGTTTTTCCACTTTAATTTTGAGTGTGACTCCAAATCCAGACCTCCATGGGCTAAAAAATTTGATTTCCATTTTTTTTATTTTTGTGTGATTTTGTTGTCAGCACATTCAACTATGTAAAGAACAAAGTATTTCAGAAGAATATTTAATTAATTCAGATCTAGGATGTGTTATTTTTGTGTTCCCTTTATTTTTTTGAGCAGTGTACATTAGTGCAGAATAGGACGCTCAGATGCTACTGCGCATGCTCCAGCCTGTATGCTCATGAGAAACCGGCCATCCTCTGTGTGAAATGTCTTAGCAGAGCAGCGCAAGCGCGGCTACCCCTGCTGAAGTGCAGCAGTGACCGTAACCATGGGCAACTGTGGATATACAAGGAGGAGAATCCTGGGTGGAAAGGTCAGGAAATCTAGTACATTTTTGAAAAATTTATTTATTTGCTGAATTCAATACTATTACAATGCCTATAATATTGAATAAGATTCCAGAGATGGGAATACCCCTTTAAGTATAAATGGCGCAGGAGATGAATTAGGTAAATGTGCCTGTATATTAGACCGCCTGTTGACAAAGAGTCTCATGCACAGTAAGTTTATGTATAACAGAACAGATTAAGTATAAATAAAAAACATGCCGAAAAGACTGTCAGCAGCTTAACTAACATCCTCCCTGTTCCTTTATGGAGTTAGAAGACAAATGTTGCAAAATGGCTTTGTTCCATGTATTCAGTTATGTTGCCATTTTATTTTATTTTTTTATATTTTTAGTAAATTAGTGTGACATTGGAACAAACATTGAATATTCAGTTTTTGCCCAGGAATGTGTTGCTATGCCACTATCAATTCTGATTTGATCCAGGAGCACTTAAATCATCAGTGAGCATAAGGCCTCATGCACACGACCGTTGTGTGCATCCGTGTCCATTGTTCCGTTTTCTGTGATTTTCTGCGGACCCATTGACTTTTAATGGGTCAGTTGAAAACACGGAAAATACACCATTGTTCATCCGCGTCCGTGATCCGTGTTTCCTGTCCGTCAAAAAAATATGACCTGTCCTATTTTTTTGACGGACAACGGTTCACGGACCCATTCAAGTCAATGGGTCCGTGAAAGAACACGATGCACACAAGATTGTCATCCGCGTCCGTGATCCGTGTCCGTGGCTACTTTCACTGCATAAAAGCTTTTTCAGATCTGAGTTTTCACTTTGTGAAAACTCAGATCCGACAGTATATTCTAACATAGAGGCGTTCCCATGGTGATGGGGAAGCTTCAAATTAGAATATAGTACGAACTGTGTACATGACTGCCCCCTGCTGCCTGGCTGCACCTGATCTCTTACAGGGGGCTGTGATCAGCACAATTAACCCCTCAGGTGCCGCACCTGAGGGGTTAATTGTGCGTATCATAGCCCCCTGTAAGAGATCAAGTGCTGCCAGGCAGGAGGGGGCAGACCCCCCTCCCTCCCCAGTTTTACATTCATTGCTGGCCAGTGCGGCCCCCCCTCCCTCCCTCACCTGTATTTAATTCATTGGTGGCCAGTGCGGCCCCCCCTCCCTCCCTCCCCTGTATTACATTCATTGGTGGCCAGTGCGGCCCCCCCTCCCTTCCTCCTGTATTTAATTCATTGGTGGCCAGTGCGGCCTCCCCTCTCACCCCCTCCTAATTAAAATCCCCCCCCATCATTGGTGGCAGTGGAGAGTTCCGATCGGAGTCCCAGTATAATCGCTGGGACTCCGATCGGTAACCATGGCAGCCAGGACGCTACTGCAGTCCTGGCTGCCATGGTTACTTAGCAATTTTAGAAGCATTATACTTACCTGCGATGTCTGTGACCGGCCGGGCAGTCCTCCTACTGGTAAGTGAAAGGTCTGTGCTATAAGCAATGCGCTGCACAGACCTTTCACTTACCAGTAGGAGGAGCGCCCGGTCGGTCACAGACAGCTCAGGTAAGTATAATGCTTCTAAAATTGCAAAGTAACCATGGCAGCCAGTACTGCAGCAGCATCCTGGTTGCCATGGTTACCGATCGGAGTCCCAGCGATTAAACTGGGACTCCGATCGGAACTCTCCGCTGCCACCAATGATGGGGGGGGATTTTAATTAGGAGGGGGTGAGAGGGGAGGCCGCACTGGCCACCAATGAATTAAATACAACTCTCCGCTGACACAAATGATGGGGGAGGGAGGGGATTTTAATTAGGAGGGGGGGAGAGGGGAGACCGCACTGGCCACCAATGAATGTAATACAGGGGTGGGAGGGGGGGGGCCGCACTGGCCACCAATGAATGTAATACAGGGGAGGGAGGGGGGCCGCACTGGCCACCAATGAATTAAATACTGGGGAGGGAGGGGGGGCCGAACTGGCCACCAATGAATGTAATACAGGGGAGGGAGGGGGGCCGCACTGGCCACCAATGAATGTAAAACTGAGGAGGGAGGGGGGTCTGCCCCCTCCTGCCTGGCAGCACCTGATCTCTTACAGGGGGCTATGATACGCACAATTAACCCTTCAGGTGCCGTACCTGAGGGGTTAATTGTGCGGATCACAGCCCCCTGTAAGAGATCGGGTGCTGCCAGGCAGCAGTCATGTACACAGTTCTTAGTATATTCTAACTTGAAGCGTCCCCATCACTATGGGAATGCCTCTGTGTTAGAATATACTGTCGGATCTGAGTTTTCACGATATAACTCAAATCCGATGGTATATTTTAACATAGAGGCGTTCCCATGGTGATGGGGACGCTTCAAGTTAAAATATACCATCGGATTGGAGAAAACTCCGATCCGATGGTATAATAGGGACTCCTGACTTTACATTGAAAGTCAATGGGGGACGGATCCGTTTGCAATTGCACCATATTGTGTCAGTGTCAAACAGATCCGTCCCCATTGACTTGCATTGTAAGTCAGGACGGATCCGTTTGGCTACGCACGGCCAGGCGGACACCAAAATGACTTTTTTTTTTACTTTCCTTCATGTCCGTGGATCCTCCAAAAATCAAGGAAGACCCACTGAAGAAAAAACGGACACGGATCACGGAACTATGGACCACGTTTTTGCGGACCGCAAAAAAAAACGGTCGTGTGCATGAGGCCTAAGTGATTATGCAGTGAAGCTGCATTCATTTGAATAGGGATGAGCTGCAATACCTAAAACAGCCTTTAGAACCATTTTTCTAAAACAAGACAATCGCTAACAACTATGGAAAAGTCATTAGCTTAGAAAGTACCAAAATGTGCAAATACAGCAAATGTGAGTGTATTTTAAAGCACTAATTGGTTCTGACCCCTTTAATTTTGTATATTTTATATTACTTTTAGTATTCTGTGTAAGGATATTCCTTGTAATGTAGTACCCATCCCCCATTGTGCTGATAAGAGTACAATTCTGAGTGATCTCAGAGACATGCTTTATGTACACTGGAGAGGGGCTGATGGGAATAACACTGACAATTACAGGGGACTCCACTTGGAACTTCATACTAGGTAGGATGTAAGTACTGATTTGCCCTATCTCTTATACACCCTGGGGTGTCATTCATGTGTTATAACGTGGTAGACAGTTATATGTTATAGCATGGCTGACCGGAGCCCTACCCCATATTACATATTTAGGCTAGTGATTTATTTACATAGTTACATAGGCTAGTGGTTTATTTATAGTTACATAGTTAATATGGTTGAAAAAAGACATAAATCCATCAAGTTCAACCAAGGGATAGGTGGGGATGCGAATCCCAGAAGGAAGTAAAACTCAGATTTCTACACATTTTCAGAAGCATTAATGTTGTTTACTTTTAAGAATTCATCTAAACCCTTTATAAAACTCTCCACTGTTCCTGCTGTGACCACATCCTGAGGAAGTATATTCCATAGATTCACAGTTCTTACAGTAAAGAATCTTTGACACTTCTGGAGACTGAACTTTTTCTTCTCAAGTCGGAGGCAGCGCCCCCTTGTCTTTTGAGGGCATTTGACATGGAACAGTTTTTCACCGTATTTTTTGTATGGCCCATTTATATATTTGTATAGGTTAATCATATCCACCCCTAAATGTAATTCTTTTAATCTTTACTTTACTTTTTATTATTATCTTATATTTACACACACTTAGTAAATATATTTATTCAATAAGCCTGCGTATGCTTATTCATCCTCAAATCTTTCGAATTTATGTTACAGCAAGTGATTGCAATATTAGAGCAAAATGATAAGTTTATTGGAGAAAACTGTACTCTAGGCTCTAGTACCCGGTTGGGCAGCCTCTAGCCTGGATACAAGATAGGATACGATTGGGCATGGAGACATACAAGTTCTGTATGGTACCTGAGGCATATTTGCCCAGCTGGGCCTGTAGATCCGGCACACTAATAGGTTGGCCCCATAAATGCCCAATTGTCGATAATTCTGGAGACTGCACAGGCCAAGGAAGTGTTGCAATCTGGCGGAGACATTGCTATGAAACCCTTGCTGTGTGGACGAGCATTATTCTACTGAAAAATGGGAGTTGAATACCCTGTCATGAGAAGCAACATATGTGGCCACAGGATGTCCTGCACATATCTGTGAGCTGTTAGCGTCCCTCGTATCACCACTAGGGGTGACTGACGCACTGCGTCTTATAAAGGGAAAAACAGCACCACTGGCAAGGGGGGCCCTTTGGACCTCCCTCCCTTAGGGGCCTGGTCGCAACTGTGACAGCTGCGACCCCTATAGCTACGCCACTGCTGAGAGCCTTTTTATAGGGCAGTGGGGGAAGGACTTTTACACCCTCTTGTTGCAAGAGCCTGCGCTAATCAGACCACTCCTGCAGTCATTTACATATCTGCCTGAGACATAACTATTTCTATTGTCAATGAGTGTATTTACATGTATACATATCCCTGGATGTAGCCATGGCAACCAGTATAAAATAATTCATTCACTTTAGTATAACATGGTACATTTGAGGAAAAAAAAACATGCCCATCAAGTTGAACTAAGAGATGGAATGTAATGCTAACTGTGCTGTTCCTTTCATATTGAATTCCTGCACTGCATTATTATCTCTCTTTACTATGTTGTTTCAATATATTGTTCTCTGCTGCCATCTGCTGGCCGGAATTCGTATGCTGCACGCCTTGTTCGTTGTCTATAAAGTTTTTTCTCTGGGCGTGGTTTTGCAGCCTTGGCCTGGTCACTTCCTGTAGCCTTTTTCAGTGCTGCATTCTTTGTGGCTGGAGACACACACCTTGGCTTGTGAAGGCATCAGTTTTTGACCAGCAGTAGCCTCAGAAAAGACATCCACATGACAGCATCTATTGCATCACTGTATGTCACTGCTCTGGATCAAATAAACCCACGTTTGATTGCATCCTCATGTCTACGTCTGGATCCATCTAACCTGAGCATCTGCCGGTCCGGTCTGCTCCACTGCCTGGATACGAAGGTAGGACAGTCACACAGTCATTATCAGTTACACCTTCATTCGCCTTCATGTGGGGACAGAACAGTCAAAAACTGCCTTAAAGCCTTATACCCCAGTCAATATCCGTCTGAATGTCCTATGCCCGGCTACAGGTTCCCTCAGAGCCCAGTGCCACACTCAGGAACCTCCCCTGCAACAGGCCCATTCGCAGAAAATCTGCCCGGCAACAGTGTATGTCCCATAAGCCTAAGGGGAAGCACGGCGTGTCCGCAGTAGATATACTCTCGCCTGGAAGTCCTCCACTACTCGCCAAGCCACTTTCTACATCCTATATTAACCCTTGCTCGCATGATATAAGGACTGTTCACGCACGCGGGGCCTCCCTCAAATCAAAACCCCGCTATTCACTTAAAACACCTTGGGAAACTCATTGGGGTGCCTCATCCGAGCCGCACTGCAATTTTCAGCCCCCAATTCAAAAGTTCATTTTCTTAAAGAGACAGCGCACCTTAAATCAAATGGCCGAAAAGGACCTCGTACAGTTCCCCAGTGATGAAACAAAGCGAATGCAACCTGATACTGATCATTATGAAGAGCTGGAGGTAGAACCCACACTTCCAGCAGACCAAGTCACGCGACCAAGGCGCTCTCTCAAACCAACTATAAAGATCACAGAAAATGATCACACCAGGAAAGATGAGCTATGTGACAACCTGGAAGACCTATGGGAACGAGTTTCCTCCCTCATATCAGGACTTAAGTCCTCCTCAGGCGATGCCACCAGTTTACAAGTTGCCGTCGGGCGGCTGGACACAGCCCATGAAAGGTACAAGAAACTGTCCACAAGGTATATAACCTTTCTAAAAGACTCTAATATTGAAGAAGCACCGTCAGAGTTGTGCAAGGCAGAATCAATAGACAGACAAAGAGACGCCATGGTGCTGGACGCTAAAGATAAAGTGGAACTCCGCATCTCTCATTTACAAGAAACCAGATCACACAGATCGCATTCATCAAAACATTCCTTGCGGTCCTATAGATCATCATGCTCTAGAAGCTCCACCCTGAACGACAGATTACTAGAGGCCGGCATAAATGTAGAGCAATCCAAAGTGAGGCGTTCCTTCGTCGAAAAAGAAGTCCTTGCGAGGGCAGAAGCACAGATGGCGGCGGCCAAGAGGGCAGAAGCGGAGGCAGAAGCCAAGAGGGCAGAAGCGGAGGCAGAAGCCAAGAGGGCAGAAGCGGAGGCAGAAGCCAAGAGGGCAGAAGCGGAAGCAGAGGCTCGAATAAAGATCCTTGAATCACAGAGGGAAGAGGAAATCGCATTAGCAAAAGTAAGACTACTTGAGCAAGCATTGAGCCAAGGCTTTGATTCAGTCTGCTTACCGCCAGAGGAGATGGACGATCCAGTTGATCGCACCAGCGACTACATACTGAAACAGTTATCTGCACCACCCCCAATGTGCAGTACTGTCCAAGCCAACAACACTGAAACCTCCAAGTCAGCTCTACCTGCAGTGCCAGTGACACCCACAGCACCCGAGCAATCCAATAACAGTCGCCCAGACACGCTCTCTCAAGGGCAGTTATTACAGCAAGATGGCTACCAGGTGTTTCCTGGCCTACCTCCACAGCTCAAGCCGCAGTCATCAGAATCTACAGAGGCTAGACCACAGCTCAACCCTGCAGCAACATCATTCTACCCGGAAGCATCTCACCCTTTCACGCCACGCAGCCTATACGCCCCAGGGGCATCACATGTCCATAAGCTTCAGGATTTAAGTGATTTGCTCATGGAACTGGAGCTTGCCGAAAGAGACCCTTGTCTGTCCGGGCTGTGCTACCTGGATACAGCCCATGGGGTGAACCCAATTGTCGTGAAGCTACCATACAGTCTGCAAGAGAAGTGGGCGGCATCAGTCTCAAGGTACAAAAGAGTGCATGATGTCACTTTTCCTCCATTCATTCATTTCTGTAGGTTCATCGATGAACAGTCCCAGATGAGGAATGACCCCAGCCTCGACTTCCTGGAGTTCAATACTACAGCTTCAGCGACACCATCATCAAGGTATGAGAGTATAGTGCATAAACACAGAGACTTTAAGAGCAGCGTGAACGTTAGAAAGACTAACCTACCATCATCTGCAGTACCCACTGGTAAACAGTACACTACCTCAACAGGAGACAAGGCCTTCAATCGTGAATGTCCCATTCATAAAAAAAACACACTCACTGAACAAATGCAGAGGATTTAGATCCAAAACCATACAGGAGCGGAAGAAAGTCCTCACCGAGCTTGGGGTATGTTTCAGGTGCTGCGCTTCATTGGAGCACATGGCTAAGGACTGTAAATCCATCATCAAGTGTGAGGAGTGCCATAGTGAAAGACATGCCTCAGCTATGCACCCAACTCCACTCACAAGGGATTCACCTGCTGCTGTCACCACCAGTCCTGCTCAAAGTCATGGCGGGGAGCCCCAGAACCACGCTAACACAGCCACCGCTGTTTCCTGCTCATGCTCGGACGTATGTGGCGAGGGCCAGAGTGAGAAATGTTGTGCCCGCATATGCTTAATCAAGGTCTACCCGGAGGGGCTGCCAGAAAAGGCAGTAAAAATGTATGCCATCATTGACGACCAAAGCAACCGCTCCCTAGCAGGACCTAAATTCTTTGAAGCCTTTGGTATAAAGGGACCGTCAGAACCATACATCTTAAACACCTGCTCGGGTCGCATAGAGACTAGCGGCAGGAGGGCACAAGGATTCATCGCTTGTTCCGTCAGTGGAAATACGGAAATACCTCTACCGACGCTGATCGAATGCGATCAAATACCCAACCATAGGGATGAGATTCCTACCCCGGAAGCTGCATTTCACCATCCACACCTAAGGCACCTAGCCAACGTTATCCCACCTATGGACAACAACGCAGAGATTCTACTCCTGCTTGGCAGAGACAATCTAAGGGTACACAAGGTGCGTCAACAGTGTAATGGTCCCGACTATGCACCATATGCCCAGAGACTGGACTTGGGATGGGTAGTCATAGGAAATGTATGCTTGGATCAACCAAGAATCCGCTCTTTCAAAACGTACAGTCGTGGCCAAAAGTTTTGAGAATGACAAAAATATTAGTTTTCACAAAGTTTGCTGCTAAACTGCTTTTAGATCTTTGTTTCAGTTGTTTCTGTGATGTAGTGAAATATAATTACACGCACTTCATACGTTTCAAAGGCTTTTATCGACAATTACATGACATTTATGCAAAGAGTCAGTATTTGCAGTGTTGGCCCTTCTTTTTCAGGACCTTTGCAATTCGACTGGGCATGCTCTCAATCAACTTCTGGGCCAATTCCTGACTGATAGCAACCCATTCTTTCATAATCACTTCTTGGAATTTGTCAGAATTAGTGGGTTTTTGTTTGTCCACCCACCTCTTGAGGATTGACCACAAGTTCTCAATGGGATTAAGATCTGGGGAGTTTCCAGGCCATGGACCCAAAATGTCAATGTTTTGGTCCCCGAGCCACTTGGTTATCACTTTTGCCTTATGGCACGGTGCTCCATCGTGATGGAAAATGCATTGTTCTTCACCAAACTGTTGTTGGATTGTTGGAAGAAGCTGCTGTTGGAGGGTGTTTTGGTACCATTCTTTATTCATGGCTGTGTTTTTGGGCAAAATTGTGAGTGAGCCCACTCCCTTTGGATGAGAAGCAACCCCACACATGAATGGTCTCAGGATGCTTTACTGTTAGCATGACACAGGACTGATGGTAGAGCTCACCTTTTCTTCTCCGGACAAGCCTTTTTCCAGATGCCCCAAACAATCGGAAAGAGGCTTCATCGGAGAATATGACTTTGCCCAGTCCTCAGCAGTCCATTCACCATACTTTCTGCAGAAGATCAATCTGTCCCTGATGTTTTTTTTGGAGAGAAGTGGCTTCTTTGCTGGCCTTCTTGACACCAGGCCATCTTCCAAAAGTCTTCGCCTCACTGTACGTGCAGATGCACTCACACCTGCCTGCTGCCATTCCTGAGCAAGCTCTGCACTGGTGGCACTCCGATCCCGCAGCTGAATCCTCTTTAGGAGACGATCCTGGCACTTGCTGGTCTTTCTTGGACGTCCTGAAGCGTTCTTAACAAGAATTGAACCTCTTTCCTTGAAGTTTTTGATGATCCTATAAATTGTAGATTGAGGTGCAATCTTAGTAGCCACAATATCCTTGCCTGTGAAGCCATTTTTATGCAACGCAATGATGGCTGCACGCGTTTCTTTGCAGGTCACCATGGTTAACAATGGAAGAACAATGATTTCAAGCATCACCCTCCTTTTAACATGTCAAGTCTGCCATTTTAACCCAATCATCCTGACATAATGATCTCCAGCCTTGTGCTCGTCAACATTCTCACCTGAGTTAACAAGACGATTACTGAAATGATCTCAGCAGATCCTTTAATGACAGCAATGAAATGCAGTGGAAAGATTTTTTGGGGATTAAGTTAATTTTCATGGCAAAGAAGGACTATGCAATTCATCTGATCACTCTTCATAACATTCTGGAGTATATGCAAATTGCTATTATAAAAACTTAAGCAGCAACTTTTCCAATTTCCAATATTTATTTAATTCTCAAAACTTTTGGCCACGACTATACGTGCGTGGAGATGGACGCACAACTTGCATTAAGCCTTGCCCTCATCACTATGAGGTGAAAGAGAAGCCTCCAGACCTCATACAACCACCTGACGACATTCCTCCCTTTGCCGACAACTTGGGAAGATTAGTCTTTCACACAAGCAAGGACGATGATAAAGTAGCTTTGTCAGTAGAGGACAGAGAATTTAGCAAGATAATGGACAATGAGTTCCTTAAAGACGAAACCAATCACTGGGTTTCTCCATTACCCTTCCGAGCTACCAGGGTGAGACTCCCAAACAATAGGGAACAAGCTCTGTCTAGATTTAACTCTCTTCACCGTACCATGAACAGTAAGCCTGAGATGAGAGTACACATCGTTGCCTTTATCGACAAAATATTCCGCAACAACCATGCAGAACCAGCTCCATCCTTAGGGAAGAACGACGAGTGCTGGTACTTGCCTTCATTTGGAGTGTATCACCCACGGAAACCTAATCAAATTAGGGTTGTTTTCGACTCAAGCGCCAAACATCAAGGTGTATCTCTTAATGATGTCCTTCTCACAGGTCCTAATCTGACGAATAACCTAGTTGGAGTGCTGATGAGGTTCAGAAAAGAGCTCGTTGCCATCACCGCTGACATTGAACAGATGTTCCACTGTTTCGTAGTCAGAGAGGACCACCGGAATTTCCTCAGGTTTCTGTGGTACAAGAATAATGACACCAACGCAGAGATGGCAGAATATCGAATGAGGGTACACGTATTTGGAAACAGCCCTTCACCTGCCGTGGCAACTTACGGCCTTCGGCGCACTGCATTAGAGGGAGAATCCAAGTACGGTAAAGACGCCAGAGACTTTGTAGAAAAGGACTTCTACGTAGACGATGGACTCAAATCACTACCTACTGAAGAAGCGGCTATCGATCTGCTCAAAAGGACTAAAAGTATGTTATACCAAGCTAAACTTAGACTACACAAAATTGCTTCAAACAGCCTTGCCGTTATGAGGGCCTTCGAATCAGGCGATCATGCACCAGGATTCAAGGACATTAACTTGGGACTGGACAGTCCACCTGTGCAGAGGAGCTTGGGCCTCAGATGGGATCTCTCGGCTGACTCCTTCGGTTTTCAGATAAGTTGTGCAGACAAGCCATTCACAAAACGAGGCGTCCTATCAGTAGGACAGCCTATTTGATCCGCTGGGATTTGTAGCGCCTATTACCATACAAGGTAAATCTCTACTGAGACAGTTTTCTAAAACAGTCAAGGATTGGGATACCCCACTTCCCTCCGAGAAAGAGCAAAAATGGGAAACCTGGAAGCGATCCTTGTGTGCCTTGGATGAGATCCACATCCCGAGATGCTATATTAAAACATCACTTTCCTCTAGCATAAAGAAAGAACTCCACGTGTTCTCGGACGCCTCCACGGAGGCCATCGCAGCGGTTGCCTATCTGAAGGTGACAGAACCCAACAACCAAAATCACGTTGGATTCGTCTTTAGTAACATAACATAGTACATAAGGCCGAAAAAAGACATTTGTCCATCCAGTTCGGCCTGTTATCCTGCAAGTTGATCCAGAGGAAGGCAAAAAACCCTGTGAGGTAGAAGCCAATTTTCTCCACTTTAGGGGAATAAAAAATTCCTTCCCGACTCCAATCATGCAATCAGAATAACTCCCTGGATCAACGACCCCTCTCTAGTAGCTATAGCCTGTAATATTATTAAGCTCCAGAAATACATCCAGGCCCCTCTTGAATTCCTTTATTGTACTCACCATCACCACCTCCTCAGGCAGAGAGTTCCATAGTCTCACTGCTCTTACCGTAAAGAATCCTCTTCTATGTTTGTGTACAAACCTCCTTTCCTCCAGACGCAGAGGATGTCCCCTCGTCACAGTCACAGTCCTGGGGATAAATAGCTGATGGGATAGATCTCTGTACTGACCCCTGATATATTTATACATATTAATTAGATCTCCCCTCAGTCGTCTTTTTTCTAAAGTGAATAAGTTAGCCCCCAAGCCCGATCATACTATTCCCAGACTGGAACTTTGTGGGACCGTGTTGGCAGTGGAGATTGCGGATTTCGTACAACAAGAACTGGGTGTCGACATAGCTGAAGTCCAGTATTACACCGACAGTAAGGTCGTTTTAGGTTACATCCACAATCGGACCAAGCGATTTTATGTGTACGTTAGTAACCGCATAGAGAGAATCAGGAGGTCCTCCAAACCTGAACAATGGCACTACGTACCATCCGAACTTAATCCAGCAGATCACGCCACTAGGCCCATGTCTATAGGTTCCTTTACTAACTCTACTTGGCTTACAGGTCCAGAGTTTCTGCTTGGAGAGGCAGACGAATGTGTACAGGAAGTTTTCAGCATCCAGGATCCGGATAATGATCCAGAAATCCGCACTGAAGTTAGTGCATTAGTCACTGGAACAAAGCAAACCGCCAGCTTCAGTTGTCAGCGCTTTGAACGTTTCTCCAGTTGGATGAGACCCATCGAGAACGTCCCTGATGGGTGAACAGGACTGTATTTAGCTTCGCAGATCTTCTCCATTCCAAGTTGGAACACAGGACTAATCTATGTTTGCATTCTAACATGTTTTTCTTTTTACAGGTTGTTTATATTTTATGGACATTCGTCATAGTGAAATCCCCTAAGTGAATTTCAGACGGGGAGTGTGCTGTTCCTTTCATATTGAATTCCTGCACTGCATTATTATCTCTCTTTACTATGTTGTTTCAATATATTGTTCTCTGCTGCCATCTGCTGGCCGGAATTCGTATGCTGCACGCCTTGTTCGTTGTCTATAAAGTTTTTTCTCTGGGCGTGGTTTTGCAGCCTTGGCCTGGTCACTTCCTGTAGCCTTTTTCAGTGCTGCATTCTTTGTGGCTGGAGACACACACCTTGGCTTGTGAAGGCATCAGTTTTTGACCAGCAGTAGCCTCAGCAGTTAGCCTCAGAAAAGACATCCACATGACAGCATCTACTGTATTCCTGTATTGCATCACCGTATGTAACTGCTCTGGATCAAATAAACCCACGTTTGATTGCATCCTCATGTCTACGTCTGGATCCATCTAACCTGAGCATCTGCCGGTCCGGTCTGCTCCACTGCTTGGATACGAAGGTAGGACAGTCGCAAAGTCATTATCAGTTACACCTTCATTCGCCTTCATGTGGGGACAGAACACTAACTGCACTGGAAATGATGTACCATATAAATAAGGTTAACGTTATAAAATTACTTTTACTCCTTTTGATAACCATTGAGAACATATTTATTGTTTATATATAATATAATCTATATAAAAATGTGAGTAACCTTATTAAATGTATCTCCCTCAGTGTGACACCATCATCACTCCTAGGCAGCACGCCCGCTGTCTCTGCGTTATGTTTGACACTGTTCTTTCCTTCACCCCCTATATTCAGTCTCTCACCTTTTCATATCGACTGCACCAGGGGCGTACCAAGAGCATTTGGCACCCGGGGTGAACCCTTTGTTTGGCACCCCCCCCAAGAAAGTTAAGAAAACATGCACAAACTTTTTTCAATGTTTTCAATAATATTTATAAATAAAAATAAAACCCCTTAATAAAATAAACCTCTGCACACCCCCTTAACTAAATAAACCCATTAACCCCCCTTAATAAAACCCATTAACCACCCCTTAATAGACCCCTTAACCCTTCCTTAATAAAATAAAAACCTGCACCCCCTTAAACCCCAGTATAATAAACATTGGTGGCGCAGTGCGCCCCCCCTCCCTAGTATAATAAACATATAAACATTGGTGGTGCAGTGAGCCCCCCCCAACACCCTAGTATAATAAACATTGGTGGCGCAGTGCGCCCCCCCCAACATAATAAACATTGGTGGCGCAGTGCGCCCCCCCTCCCTAGTATAATAAACATATAAACATGGGGGGGCGCACTGCACCACCAATGTTTATATGTTTATTATACTAGGGAGGGGGGGGCGCACTGCGCCACCAAACACCCCAGTATAATAAACATTGGTGGCACAGTGTGCCCCCCCAACATAATAAACATTGGTGGGCAGTGCGCCCCCCCTCCCTAGCATAATAAACATATAAACATTGGTGGTGCAGTGCGCCCCCCCCCCCCCCCAACACCCCAGTATAATAAACATTGGTGGCACAGTGCGCCCCCCCCCCCCCCAACATAATAAACATTGGTGGGCAGTGCCAATGAGGGTTAAAAAAATAAATAAAAATTAACTCACCACCTCCAATTGATCGCTTAGCAGCCGGTCTCATGTACTTTTTCTTCAGGACGCAGGACCTGTGGTGATGTCACTGAGCTCATCACATGATACATCACATGATCCATCACCATGGTAATGGACCATGTGATAGAGGCTGGAGCTCAGTGACGTCACCACAGGTCCTGAAGAAATTACAAGGAGACCGGCAGCAGCTACGCGATCAATTGGAGAAGGTGAGTTAATTTTTTATTTTTTAACCCTCATTGGCACTGCCCACTGCCCACCAATGTTTATTATACTGGGGGGGGGCGCACTCAATGTTTATTATACTGGGGGGGGCGCCGCAATCAATGTTTATTATACTGGGGGGGGGCACTCTGAAGATAACTGAGCTGTTAATACAAATACAGGAGGCGGGTGCCGGAATCAAATAGCGGCACCCGACCTCTATGACAGGGAGCGGCACCTAAGTGGTTAACTGCAGCTGATCGCAGCTCCCTGTCATAGAGGTCGGGTGCCGCTATTTGATTCCGGCACCCGCCTCCTGTATTTGTATTAACAGCTCAGTTATCTTCATTGGTGGTGCAGTGGCCACAGCCCCTCCCCCGGCCCTGTCCCTCTTCTTATTCGCCGCGGCGGCAGCAGCACAGGGGGAGGGAGAGACCATCTGGAGCCCTGCCCCTATCACAGCGCCACGCCTGGCCCACTCGCCACATTTTTTTATTTTTTTTTTCTCAGTCGCAGCTGGCACCCCCCTTGTGAGTGGCACACGGGGCAGGCCGCCCCCCCCCCCGCCCCCCCCCCTTGGTACGCCACTGGACTGCACCTCAAAAACATCTCTAGAATCTGCCCCTTTCTCACTATGAAAACAACAAAAACTCTCATTGTCGCCCTGATCCATTCACACCTCAATTACTGTAACTCACTATTAATTGGCCTTTTCCTCACCAGACTCTCCCCTCTCCAATCTTTCTTTAAAGCGAACCTTTCACCTGGATTTCACTTAGGGCTCTTTCACACTTGCGTTCTTTTCTTCCGGCATAGAGTTCCGTCGTCGGGGCTCTATGCCGGAAGAATCCTGATCAGGATTATCCTAATGCATTCTGAATGGAGAGAAATCAGTTCAGGATGCATCAGGATGTTTTCAGTTCCTGACTGTAACGTTTTTTGGCCGGAGAAAATATCGCAGCATGCTGCGCTTTTTGCTCCGGCCAAAAATCCTGAACACTTGCCGCAAGGCCGGATCCGGAATTAATGCCCATTGAAAGGCATTAATCCGGATACGGCCTTAAGCTAAACGTCGTTTCGGCGCATTACCGGATCCGACGTTTAGCTTTTTCTGAATGGTTACCATGGCTGCCAAGACGCTAAAGTCCTGGCAGCCATGGTAAAGTGTAGTGGGGAGCGGGGGAGCAGTATACTTACCGTCCGTGCAGCTCCCCGGGCGCTCCAGAGTGACGTCAGGGCGCCTCACGCTCATGGATGACGTGTCGCATGGACATGTCATCCATGCGCATGGGGCGCTCTGACGTCATTCTGGAGCGCCCTGGGAGCCGCACGGACTGTAAGTATACTGCTTCCCCGCTCCCCACTACTACTATGGCAGCCAGGACTTTAATAGCGACCTAAGTGTGAAAGGGCCCTTAACTATCAAAAGTACCTTATAGATCATCCTCATTGTGTTAGCACACGGTCTTGTCCCGCTTTTCTGCCATGTATATGCATGGAAAAATCGCTTTATAAAGTACTCTTCTCCAGCTCCACAAGTCACGGTAGAAGTCAAGGGGGTAGCCCTTCCCTCACTCCAGGCTGTAACTCCCCTGCCCTAACCCCGCCTCTAAGCAGTGTAATTGACACCCGGCTCAGTCGCCGGGACCGCGCTTGTACAGGCGGCGCATGCGCCGTCGGACTCAAGTGCGATCCTGTAACTGAATCGCGCATGCGCCGTCCCCGATGCCTGCCTGTCTTCTCTTCCTCACGCGCGATTCAGTTACAGGATCGCGCTTGAGTCCGACGGCGCATGCGCCACCTGTACAAGCGCGGTCCCGGCGACTGAGCCGGGTGTCAATTAGACTGCATAGAGGCGGGGTTAGGGAAAGGGAGTTACAGCCTGGAGTGAGGCAAGGGCTACCCCCTTGACTTCTACCGTGACTTGTGGAGCTGGAAAAGAGTACTTTATAAAGCGATTTTTCCATGCATATACATGCCAGAAAAGCAGGACAAAACCGTGTGCTAACACAATGAGGATGATCTATAAGGTACTTTTAATAGTTTATTAAGTGAAATCCAGATGAAAGGTTCGCTTTAATGCAGCAGCCAGGGTCACCTATCTGACCAATCGCTACTCCAATGCCTCCGCCCTGTGCCAATCATTGCACTGGTTTCCCATTGTTGAGGCGTATGCATATATACCCATACATGCATGCAGACAAGTGCGTGCGTGTATGGTATATATGCATACAGTGACCACCATATCATGGGATGATGTGCGCAGATGTGCCTAATGTCTGCGCACGACTGCCCATGGTGGCCCACAGGGGCTCATGGTGGACCCTGTGGGAAACATGTTCCTCCTTTATAGGTCCCTTGCTCCCCTTAGAGTATATATATATATATATATATATATATATATATATAGCGGTGCCCCTTGTAGCTGTGTCCCATTATGATTTATATATGTATAATCCCTTTAGCTGTGCCCCCTTCTATGATATATATATTCATCTGTGTCTTATAAGGATATTCATCCCCCCCCCTCTCCCTGTACCTGAAACCAGGTGCATCGGTGTGAATGTCCCCCAAGCATTCACACAGATGCAATCTGGTTGATTGCATCAGAATGACCGGACTAAGGTCCGGTCATCCTGATAACTACAAAGGACTCAGATTCCACAGAATCTGAGCCCTTTGATATAATTGTCTCCAACTGCTGGAGATAATTATACATGATAGGAGAAACGGAGAAGCCTCCCCTCCTTCTATTATGCGCATTCCGGCAGCGAAATTAACATCTCGCTGGCCGGAATGCAGAGTGCCACAGGCGGGAGATCAAAGGCTTCCCCCGCCTGTTGGCATGTAAGCGCGGCCCCAATGCGCTCGTTCAGGAGACGCACGGGCCGGCGCAGTGACATCATCTCACTGCGCCGGCCCACGTGTCTCCAATGGTGGCGCGCGCGCGAGCCACCCTGTGGGCGGTGCGGCAATGCGGGCCGCCGGAGATACATTTCCGGCGGACCCAGGCACTAGGGAGAGAGCCGTGCCGCCCACCCACAGTGAGAAGACCCCTGGACGAACGAGCAAACCCCTGGACGAACGAGCAAGTATATATTAAGTATCACCCCCTTTATTATGCCCTATACCACCAACGATATACTCCTTAAATCCCCTGTTATTATCCCCTATACCACCAACGATGATTAACCCTAAAATCCCCTGTTCCCCTACCACTATACCACCAATGATCTCTCCCCTTGTTAACCCTGTCAGCCCCTACCACTATACCCTGACACTATACCCCTATTAACACCCACATTATAATGTCCTTATTTGTACCCCTGATCCTGTGCCCCTGATTAACCCTTGCCTCATTTGCACCCCTGATCCTGCGCCCCTGATCAACCCTTGTCCCTGAGTACCCTTACATTGTGTTCCACTGAATAACCCTTGTCCCGGTTACCCTTATTACCCCCCCACGGTACCTTACCCCATTACCGTCTTTGTGTTTGTGGTCTGTTCACACCCCTGTAAGACCACCGTTAACCCTCGTCGTACCCCATAGGGATAGTAAATAGAATCAGGTGGGTGGGCTGTTAATATTCGTGTATGTATGGTATAGCTAGTTTGTGGGTGGAAGCCGGGAATGTGTAGGGTAGTTTAGTACTGTATATTTAGCGTTGTATTGGTGTATTGCGTGCTTAATGTACTAGGTGTTAATAAATATCTTGCTTACTATTAACTATCTGTGTAACGTGTAGTCATTGGCGATAGTTAGTTCAGTAAGGCGCATGCAGTTAGTTTAGTGAGTAACGTAAGGTGTAGTGAAGGTATTGTGTATATATATAAAGGTATAAATAGGCGGAGTTATCAATAGACGATTACGCCTATTTATGAAAATTATTGAGATTTGCATAAATATCAATAATTAATATTCCTCCTTTACACCCATACAGTATAGAATCCAATTTAAACTGCTGGTTCACACCCACAAAGCTCTCAACAGTGCTGTACCACCTACATCTCCTCCTTCATCTCTGTCTAACACTTTTCCTTGTTCTTCGCTCTGTAAATGATTTATGACTGAGATTTGCCATAATCTGAACCTCTCACTCACGGCACCAAGACTTCTCCCAAGCTGCATCAGTTCTCTGGAATCCCCTACCCCAAGAAATTAGGCTAAATCACAATATACACAGTTTTAGGCGCTCCCTAAAAACACATCTTTTTAGGGAGCGCCTATCACATCCCCTGATCTAACTCCTCTCCATACAGCCCATTTATCATCATTTTCTGAACCTGATCCTCCACCAAACTCTTCACCACACCCATGCACCCAGAAGCACTTCGTATATCGGCTGGTGACTGACTCATGCAGCTTTATATCTACTCACCTATTTTCCCAAGATGGCCGGACCATTGTATAAAACAAGTACTTTTACCTTTTGTGTCTCCCCTATCTCCTCATAGATTGTAAATTCTTGCGAGCAGGGTCTTCATTCCTCGTGTTGTAATTATTGACTTGTCTGTTGCTATATTATTTATGACTGTTTGTACATTAACCTCTGAACTGTAAAGAGCTGTGGAATATGTTGGTGCTATATAAATAAAGATTATTATTATTATTACTTAGGCTACTTTCACACTCGCTTTTTGTCTTTCCGTTTGTAAGATCCGTTCAGGGCTCTCACAAGCGGTCCAAAACGGATCAGTTTTCCCCTAATGCATTCTAAATGGTAAAGTATCCGTTCAGAATGCATCAGTTTGCCTCCGATCAGTCTCCATTCCGCTCTGCAGGCGGACACCAAAACGCTGCCTGCAACATTTTGCTGTCCACTTGACAAAACTGAGCCTGGCACAATAGAAAATGGATCCGTCTCCCATTGACTTTCAGTGGAGTTCATGACGGATCCGTCTTGGCAATGTTACAGATAATACAGATCCGTTCATGACGGATGCATGCGGTTGTATATTGTACCGGATCCGTTTTTTGCAGATCCATGACGGATCCGCCCAAAACGCGATTGTGAAAGTATCCTTATCTGCATTCACAGTTCTGACAGTTGTTATTAAAATCTATTGACAAGTTTGTAGTCAAACATTTTTTGGCAGTTTATCTGAGATGATGCAGATTATCGTACAGTGATGAATGTTAGGGTTTCTTTACACAGGCTGACACAGGCAAGTATAAGGAAAGAACCCTGCATTCCTGATAATTGCCTGGTCATCATCTCTTCTATATGGAGACTTAAAATTACTCGTTATTGCTGTCCCCATAGTGAACCATTGCTTCACTGATTAGACTGCACCAGTGATGTTTTCACCTGATGAAAAAGCATTTATTTACTCATTCATCAGGTGATCAGTGGCAATTTTAAATAGGGCAATTATCAGGAAGGAGCATTTCTAGGAATTGCCTTAGTCATTGACCTATGTAATTAAGAAAATGAAAATACTTAAATATTACTTTATTATAAATATATTCCCAAATACTTTTCATTAGTTATAATGGCTGGTTTTGTCTAGGAAGCAATCATTAGAAGAAATAAAATGGCCGCCGTCCTATTAGTGCACACAAAACCTGTCCTAATAACATAGGACAGGGGTGGGGAACCTTTTTGCTTCCGAGGGCCATTTGGATATTTGTAACATCATTCGCAGGCCATACCAAATTCTTAACTTAAAAATGTGACTGATGTATTTGGTCAAGCATATAATTGACTTAGGGGTAAGTTACAGAAATTGCGCTTCAATTAAAAAAAAATCCAGAGAGCTGTATTTTTGCAGCACAAAATGGCGCCTGCACTATATATATTATATATAGAACAGGCGCCTTTTTGACCACACATAGCATTCTAATTTTCAAGTTCAGAATGTTACATATTTAGTTCTTTATTTGGCATTTAATGGCAACCAAGCTCATCCTAGTGGGGTCCAGAGAGGGATTCACCCAGCTTTTACTCTCCCTGCCACTGTCCCTGCCTCTTTCTTTGCAACTGTCCCTGCCTTTGTCCCTTTCTCAGCTTCAGATCTGCCCCCCCTCCATCAGCCTCCTATCAGACCCCCAAGCCTACATCAGCCTCAGATCAGACCCCCTGCCTCAGACCAAACCCTCATCAGACCCTCCCCAGCTTTAGACCAGACCCCCAGCCTCAGATCACATCCCAATCAGACCCCCCAGCCTCAGATCAGACCCCCCCAGCCTCAGATCAGACCCCCCCAGCCTCATTAGCAGACCCCCAATAGGCCCCCCAGCCTCAAATCAGACCCCCCCAGAATCATATCAGACCCCCCAGCCTCAGATCAGACCCCCATCAGACCCTCCCCAGCCTTAGATCAGACCCCCATCAAACCCTCCCGACCCTCCATTGGCCTCATATCAGCCCCAATAAGACCTCAGATTTATTAAAATAAATAAACTTACCTCTCCAGCTCCAGTCGGTGCTGCCTCTTGGTAGATTCACTTACCCACTCTGGTCTTCTACTCACGGCGCTGTACTGTGACCTGACACATGCATTATGTCCTGACGCTGTATGTGTCAGGACACAGTGCGGGGCTGGAAGAAGGCCAGGTCAGGTGAGTACAGACAGTGCAGTTCTCACCTTCTTGTCCCTCCCACATGCTAATGACCGCTTACATAATGGAAGTGGTCATTAGCATTTTCACAATATGTTCTGGCAGGGGGCCAGAGGTTCCCCACTCCTGACATAGGAAGACAAATTACTTCACACACTGATCTAAAGAGCTGCCTCATCCTCCTCTCTGCTCTACTTGTGCAACATCACCACCCGCTGGGGCCCTATTTGAGATGGTAAAGAGTCTTGTGACGCCAGTTGCAGCGATGCGGACTTGGTATCCAGGTGTAGGAATGGCCGAGTGGTATAGGGTGGCCTACAATGTCCTTTTAAGTAATGTTGTGTCACGGTGCTACTAACTGGATACGCTGGAACTGAGGCGTTGGCTCCGAAGCAGAAAAAAGGGAAAGTAACTTGGGGGTGAAGAATAAATCCAGTGAGTCCAGACCTTGTGATGAAGTTGAAAAGCAGCTTTACTTTGCATAAATGTTTCTCCAAACGGTTTACAGACTTTATCTTGGTTCCAGCAGGCTTTGGCATTAAAACTCTGGCAGGCAAACTCGTTTCTGCCACATCTGTTGCTCTCTGGCTCTGCTGTACTGACAGGCTTGCTGTATAACTTAGCTTCTTCTTTATGCTGAAACTTCTCTCTTTGTAGTCTGACTCTAGATTATACCAGGGAACTTTTCCTCCTGGCTCCTGAGGCTCTAAGCTGTGGCCTCCATATCCAACTGAGCTGAAGGTGCTCTGGCTGGCTTGGCTTGGCCTGGGCATGTCCAACAGCGACATGCCCAGCACTTGCTTCCTTCCCCTAGCAGGAGGTAAGCTAGACTGCTCCTGAAACTAGTTCCCACCCTTCCTGCAGGAAATGGGAGTCGCCCACTCCTCCATGTAATGGAATGTAATGGAAAGCTCCATTCTACCTAACTGTAGCTCTACCGTATTTGCTGCCACCTGCTGGTGAAACAGGCACATTACATTAACATAACAGTTGCAAAATAGGAAATGCACAGTGTTTGGACCTGAAATAAATACACATGATGACATGAGGTTAACCAATAAAGACAGTAGCGAGGTGCAAAGGTGGTAATGCCACTCTGGGGCGTTACACTTTTCAGGGATTATGATCCTGAATACAGCTTAATATGATCTTCAGCTGAATCTCTGTAGGAATGGAGCTCAGGAGACATGAAGTACAGAGAGGAGGGTAGGGATATGGCTAATGAGCAGCAGCACTTGTATGCAGTCTCCATTACCACAGTCTCTCCTGTCCGTACTTCATGCCTCCTCCTGAGCTCCATTGCTACAGATATTCAGCTTAAGATCATATTAAAGGCATGATGAGGCAGCTCTTTAGCTCAGAGTTCTGAAGTAACTTGTCCTGCTGTGCAATTAGGACCGGTTTTGTGTACTAATAGGACAGCGGGCATTTTATTTCTCCTAATGATTTCTCCCCAGATAAAACGAGCCATTATAACTAATGAAAGGTATTTGGGAATATATTTAGACTAAAGTAATATTTAAGTATTTCCATTTTCATAATACCCGGAGAACCCCTTTAAAAGACAAATCTTATCTTAACCCCCTAAAGCATAATCACGTACATGTACATTATTATGCTTAAAGGGCATCTGTCAGCAGATTTGTACCTATGAACTGACTGACCTGTTACATGTGCACTTGACAGCTGAAGGCATTTGTGTTGGTCCCATGTTCATATGTGCCCGCATTGCTGAGAAAAATAACATTTTAATATATGCATATGGTTGCATATGCAACTGCAGCGTCCTCTCCACTTTGATTGACAGGGCCAGGCAGTAAAAACGCCATCACGCCTGGCCCTGTCAATGCAGAGGGCGCTGCAGTTGCAGAGAGAGAGCACAGAGCCTGTAGGTGTAACAGTAACCCCCTGTTCTCATTTGCATGAATGCTATACAGGCTCATTTTCATATAATAAAACATGATTTGCTGGCCTATATGAACATGGGACCAACACAGATGTCTTCAGCTGCCAAGTGCACATGTAACAGGTCAGCCAGTGTCATAGGTACAAATCTGCTGACAGATGTTCTTTAACCCCTTAGGGACTTAGGACGTACCGGTATACCACGTTTGCCGAGTACTTAAGTACTCAGGACGTACCGGTACGTCCTAACTTTAAAACGCAATTGCGGCACGGCGGGGGTTAATCGGAACAGGATGTTCTCGGTGGAGGAGGCATACCCCCAGCTTGCCTCCGACTCCGAGAGCCTCAGTGAGGATGACCCCACGTTCCTCTTGGCATCCGCATCCTCCTCATCATCATCTGATGACGATGAGCCCCCAAGGCGGCGGAGCCAGGGGCCCCACATGCTAGGGACCCTGTGGCCCACCCTAGTACGAGCCGCCCTGGGGCTCGTACTGGTTTCCCGGCCCACCAAATAAGCCCACCGGAGCCCCCTACCGGTGAACTTAGCTGGTGTCCCCCAGTGGATTTTGAGCCCGAGATTCCGGATTTTGTTGGCAATCCAGGAATCCAGATTCCTACTGTGGGCTTTTTTTTTTTAGTGACCCATTTGTGAATCTGATGGTGGAGCAGACGAACCTGTACGCCCAACAGTTCGTTGCTCAGCACCCGGGATCCTTTTTGGCTAGACCCGGTGGCTGGACGCCGGTCAGTGCAGCCGATATGTGGACGTTTTGGGGCCTCGTGCTGCACATGGGTCTAGTGCAAATACCCAGTGTCAGGCAATACTGGAGTGGGGACGTCCTCTACCAGACCCCACTCTACAGTATGGCCATGACACGCCCCCGGTTTGAGGCCATCCAGAAATGTCTGCATTATTCAGATAATGCAGCATGTCCCCCCCGAGGTTATCCTGCCCATGACCGTCTGTATAAGATACGAACGGTCATCGATCACTTCGGGGCCAAATTTGCGCAGGCCTACGTACCTGGAAGGGAGGTCGCGGTTGATGAGTCTCTCGTTGCGTTCAAGGGGAGACTCAGTTTCCGCCAATACATTCCCACTAAGCGGGCGAGGTATGACGTGAAAATGTACAAAATTTGTGAGTACCTCAGGGTACACTTGCAAATTTCGTGTGTACGAGGGGCGAGATTCACGTATTGAACCCCCAGAATGTCCCCCCACTGGGTGTTAGCGGGAAACTCGTGTGGGACCTTATGTACCCACTGCTAGATAAGGGTTACCACTTGTACGTGGATAACTTTTATACTAGCATTCCCTTGTTCAGGTCCCTTGCCGCCAGATCCACGTCCGCTTGTGGGAACGTGCGGAAAAATCAACGCGGCCTCCCTACCTACCCCCTCCAGGTACCTATCCCCAGGGGTGAGACCCGTGCCCTTACCAGTGGAAACCTGTTGCTGGTAAGGTATAAGGACAAGAGGGATGTCCTTATACTGTTCACAATCCACGGTAACAGCATCACCCCTATCCCTGTGCGAGGTACAGCGGCAACGGTCCTCAAGCCCGATTGTATCGTCGACTGCAATCGGTATATGGGAGGAGTTGATCTCTCTGATCAAGTCCTCAAGCCATATAATGCCATGCGCAAAACCCGGGCATGGTACAAAAAAGTTGCGGTCTACTTGGTACAGGTTGCCTTGTACAACACTTTTGTACTATCCGGAAGCACTGGCAGCACAGGGACATTCCTCCAGTTCTATGAGGAAGTCCTCAAGGACCTGATCTTTTCAGACCGGGAAAGAGCAGGCCGGAGTACCTCGGGAATTGGAGGGGCCCGGATCGTCCCTGGCCAACATTTTCCAGGTGTGGTCCCCCATACTGGAAAGAAGGGACGAACCCCAAAAAAGTGCAGAGTGTGTCACAGGAGGGGCTATACGGAAGGACACCACCTTTCAATGTGACATGTGCCCCGATCATCCGGGCCTCTGCGTTATCGATTGCTTCAGGGAGTATCACACTTCCATGGAGTACAAAATTTTAATAATCGCCAACAGTCCCCTAGAGAACATAAAAAACTATGGCTCTCAGACTTTGGAGACACGGAAAAAATATTAGTTTTAGTGCAGGCATCCTCAAACTGCGGCCCTCCAGATGTTGTAAAACTATAACTCCCAGCATGCCCAGACAACCTACAGCTATCAGCAGGGCATGGTGGGAATTGTAGTTTTACAACATCTGGAGGGCTGCAGTTTGAGGATGCCTGCTTAGTGTCTCCAAAGTCTGAGAGCCATACATATTGGGCATCGCCGCGTCCGTAAAAATCTTCTCTATAAAAATAACATTTAACCCAACCTTCCCTGGATGAACAGCGTTAAAAAAATATAAAAAAACGTGTAAAAAAAAAGCAATTTTTTGTCACCTAACATCACAAGAAGTGTAATAGCGAGCGATCAAAATGTCATATGCACCCCCAATTAATGCCAATAAAACTGTCATCTCATCCCGCAAAAAATGAGCCCCTACATTAGATAGTCGCCCAAAAAAAAAAAAAACTGTAGCTCCCAGGCTATGGAGATACTAAAATATTTTTTTTGGGTTCCTAAAATGATAATATAGTGTAAAATCTAAATAAATTTTAAAATGTAGACATATTAGGTATCGCCGTGTCCGTAAGAATCTGCCCTATAAAAATAACATTTGACCGAACAGCGTTAAAAATATAAAATAAAAACGGTGCCAAAACACCCATTTTTGGGCAAAATTTTCATTTGAATCCTTTTTTTCCGGTAATAAAGCAAGGGTTAACAGCCAAACAAAGCTAAATATTTATTGCCCTGATTCTGTAGTTTGCAGAAACACCCCATATGTGGTCGTAAATGGCTATATAGTCACACGGCAGGGCATAGAACGAAGGGAACGCCATATGGTTTCTGGAAGGCAGATTTTGATGGACTGGTTTATTTACACCATATCCCATTAGAAGCCCCCCTGATGTAGCCTAGACTAGAAACTCCAAAAAAGTGACCTCATCTAAGAAACTACACCCCTCAAGGTATTCAAAAGTTACTTTACAAACTTTGTTAACCCTTTAGGTGTTCCACAAAACTTAATAGCGAATATAGAAACAATTTTAGAATTCAAATTTTTTGTTATCTTGCCTCAAAAAAGTGTAATATAGAGCAACCAAAAATCATATTTACCCTAAAATAGTCCCAAAACAACAACCACCTTATCCCGTAGTTTCCTAGATTGGGTCACTTTTATGGAGTTTCTACTCTAGGGGTGCATCAGGGGGCTTGAAAGGGTACATGGTGCAAATAAACCAGTCCAGCAAAATCTGCCTTCCAAAAACCATATGGCGTTCCCCTTCTTCTATGTCCTGCCGTTTTATCCAAATAGTAGTTTATGACCACATATGGGGTGTTTCTGCAAACTACAGAATCCGGGCAACCAATATTGAGTTTTGTTAGGCTGTTAACCCATTTTTTCCAGTAATAAAGTAAGGGTTAAAATGGAAAATTTTCCCAAAAAATAGAAATTCCAAAATTGTTTCTCCACCTGCCATTAACTCTTGTGGAACACCTAAAGGGTAAACAAAGTTTGTAAACCCAGTTTTGAATACCTTGAGGGGTGTACTTTCTTATATGGAGTCACTTTTGGGGAATTTCTATTCTAGGTGTGCAACGGGGGGCTTGAAATGGGACATGGTATAAACAAAACCAGTCCTGCAAAATCTGCCTTCCAAAACCCATATGGCGTTACCCTCCTTCTATGTCCTCCCGTTTGGCCAAACAGTAGTGTAGGACCACATATGGGGTGTTTTTGCAAACTACGGAATCAGGCCAACCCATATTGAGTTTTGTTTGGAAGTTAACCCTTACTTTATTACTGGAAAAAATGGGTTAAAATGGAAAATTTTCCCAAAAATTTTAATTCCAAAATTGTTTCTCCATCTGCCATTAACTCTTGTGGAACACCTAAATGGTTAACAAAGTTTGTAAACCCAGTTTTGAATAACTTGAGGGGTGTACTTTCTTAGATGGAGTCACTTTTTTGGAATTTCTATTCTAGGGATGCAACGGGGGGCTTGAAATGGGACATGGTATAAACAAAACCAGTCCTGCAAAATCTGCCTTCCAAAACCCATATGGCGTTCCCCTCCTTCTTCTATGTCCTCCCGTTTGGCCAAACAGTAGTTTAGGACCACATATGGGGTGTTTTTGCAAACTACAGAATCAGGGCAACCAATATTGAGTTTTGTTTGGCAGTTAACCCTTATTTTATTACTGGAAAAAATGGGTTAAAATGGAAAATTTTCCAAAAAATTGAAATTCCTAAATTGTTTCTCCATCTGCCATTACCTCTTGTGGAACACCTAAAGGGTTAACAAAGTTTGTAAACCCAGTTTTGAATACCTTGAGGGGTGTACTTTCTTAGATGGAGTCACTTTTTTGGAATTTCTATTCTAGGGGTGCAACGGGGGGCTTGAAATGGGACATGGTATAAACAAAACCAGTCCAGCAAAATCTGCCTTGCAAAAACCATATGGCGTTCCCCTCCTTCTATGTCCTCCCGTTTGGCCAAACAGTAGTTTAGGACCACATATGGGGTGTTTCTGCAAACTACAGAATCAGGGCAACCCATATTGAGTTTTGTTTGGCAGTTAACCCTTGCTTTGTTCCTGGAAAAAATGGATTATATTGGAAAATTTTCCCAAAAATCGAAATTCTTAAATTTTATGTCCATTTGCCATGAAGTCTTGTGGAAGACCTAAAGGGTTAACTAAGTTAAAACATTCTCAGAACGGCCTGGGTAAGTCAAAGCGTTTTAAAGTTATCAGCACTTAAAGTGACATTGGTCAGATTTGCAAAAAATGGTCAAGTCCTTAAGGTGAAATAGGGCTGATTCCTTAAGGGGTTAAGGGGCTGTATGGAGCGGTCTACCATACTGAACTCGCTAAATATGCAGCAGGTGCTGGCTGTATAATACAGCAGGCACCTGGCCACAATGACAAGGATCGGTGATGACACTGAACCCAGTTGTTTAACCCTCAGATGCCACGGGAGATCGTGGCATCTGTGGGGTTTGACAGATGCAGGGGCTCCCTCTGCCTTCTGATCAGGGCATCTGAAGCTAAATTGCAGGGCTCCAATCAGTTACCATGACAACCTGGGGCTTTCTGAAGGTTCCCATGCCAGTTATGGTTTACTGCCTGTAAGGGCTCATGCACACGACCGTGTGCTGGCCGGGCCCGTGCTGCGGACCACAAATTGCGGTCCGCAATGCACGGGCATCGACCGTGGGGCAGCCGCATGCGGATTGCAGACCCATTCACTTGAATGGGGTCTGCGATCCGCATCCGACGTTCCGCACTGCAAAAAAGTAGTGCATGCACTCTGTAGTGCTTCCGTGGGGTTCCAATCCGTGTTTCTGCACTGCATCTCTGGGTTTGCGGAACCATTCAAGTGAACGGGTCTGCATCCGTGATGCGGAGTGCACACGGCCGGTGCCCCGTGTATTGCGGACCCTCCGTATGTGGGCCGCAATACGGCCACAGCGGGGCAATGGCCGTGTGCATGAGCTCTAAAGCTGTGCATGAGGCACAGTTTAGCAGCCAGTGTCTCATAATCCCATGGACCACAATAGTTTTCTATAATAAATAAAAAATAAGCATAAAATTATTAAAATATATTAAAACTTCAAATCACCCACCTTTCCCAATTTTACATATAAAAATTAAATATACCAGTATAGTCCCAAAATATCCAAACATAAAATATAAAAATATTTTCCCTGTGTGGTGAACACCATAACTAAAACAAAATCCACAATGCATTTGTGTTCACCTTAAAAGTGATAAAAATATACAGTTTGCCTCTCAAAAACAAGTCCTCATACAACTCTGTAGATATAAATATGGAAAAGTTATGGCTGTCAGAAATTGGTGATACAAGGAAAATTTTGATTTCTTCAAAGTTTTTTATTTTTTTGTAGTAAAAAAAAATAAAAACAATACAAGGTATTGCCGTAATCATATTGACCTGAAAAATAAGGACATCATGTCATTTTTAGTGCACATTGAACACTGTAATATTTTAAATCCCCCCCAAAAAAACAAGGGCGGAATTATATGGCTATGTTAATGGAAAATGGAAATTGAAAAATTAATAGCTCTTGGAATGTGGGGAGGAAAAAATGAAAATGGGCTCGATCTTTAAGGGGTTAATGCAAATCACCAGGGAAGGATTTAAAACAACAATTGGGAAAGCTACCCTGAATTAATTGAGCCATTGCATGCTAACAAAAGTCTAGAGAATTATTGAGGCTTATGCAAAAACTCTCGGTCTCACAGTCTCAATACCCTGAAACAGGATAGATCGCACGTCACCAGAATGATGTAAATTTATATGACGTGCGATTGGAGTGTACGCATCCTTCCTAATGTCATTCAGATGTTCGCCTACTCTCCGGCGAAATTCACGGATGGTTTTACCGACATACTGCAGACCACAAACACAAGTAGCCAGATAGACCGAACCGGAGGATCTACAATTAACAAAACATCTGATGTCGAAGGATTTTGAAGTGGTTGTGCTGACGAAAGTACAACCCAATTTAATGGAGTCACACGCCACACAAACACTACAGCGGAAAATGCCACGTATAGAATTGGTCAACCAGGTCTGGGGACTCGAGGTCTGATAAAGACTATGGACCAAACGATCCCCTAAGTTGCGACCTCTGCGATAGGTAATTGCAGGACGTTCCCCCACCAGATGTTCAACATCGCTGTCAATTCTTAAGACACTCCAATGTCTACGCAAAATGTTCTGTATTGTTCCAGTAGCCGCATCAAAGGTCGCTATCAAGCGAATCTGTTCATCATTCATTTGCTTGTCTCTAGGATTAAGAAGAGACTCTCGTGTGCGTGCCAATGAATGTTGGTATGCAGACGTGATAATCTTGTGAGGATCTTGTGAGAAACCTGTTCTCAAGATCTCTAGCCTTTGTTTTAAAATCTGAGACCGAAGAACAGTTGCGGCAGACACGGAGGTACTGCCCTTTGGGGATACCTCTTTTAAGAGGGGAAAGGGTGACAACTATCCCAATTTAAAAGGCTGTTGGTCGCAGTTTTTTACAGAACAGACTAGTCTGGATTTTGCCATCATCAGTTTTCATGATGACAATATCCAAGAAAGTAATTTGGGCTGGGTTAATTTCTAATGTAAAAAATAGGCCACATTTATTGATATTCAAGGCCTTAACAAAGTCTTCAAACTCTTTCACCGTCCCGGTCCAGAAGATTAACACATCATCGATGTATCTCAACCACATCAAGATATAAGACCACTCCACAAGTTCATCGACAAAAACGACTTCTTTTTCCCACCAGCCCAGGTATAAATTGGCATAAGATGGCGCGCATGGACTCCCCATGGCCATGCCCCTGTGCTGGTAGTAAAAACGGCAATTGAAAAGAAAGGCATTATGGTGCAGAATAAATCTGAGGAGGTCAATGACAAATTAATTATGAGGTCTAAATTCTCTCCCCCTTTCCTGCAGGAAATAACGGACAGCCCCAATGCCCTCCTCGTGAGGAATGGAGCTATAGAGGGCTTCCATGTCGAGGCTGGTGAGCAGTATGTTACCCTCGATATAGAGGCCGTCAAGTTTGTTAACAATCTCCATTGAAACTCTCACGTAAGAGGGCAGGGACAGCACAAAGGGCTTGAGAATGATCTCAACATAATTGCTGATCTGATGGGTGAGACTGTTGGTACCCAAAACAATTGGCCTGCCCTTCAAAGGCTGTAAGCCCTTGTGTATTTTGGGCAAACTGTAGAAACAGGCCAATTGTGGATACTTGGGTAACAACGCTTGATACTCAGCTTTGCTAATGAGATTAGATGTCAGGGCTGCAGTCAGGAGATTTTTTAACTCAATAGTGTATTGTTCAGTGGATTTCCTGGCAATAATCCATGGCAATTGCCATCCTTCAGAATGTCCGAACACATATTGAGATATTGTTCATGTCTAGAGTTGAGCGAACACCTGGATGTTCGGGTTCGAGAAGTTCGGCCGAACTTCCCGGAAATGTTCGAGTTCGGGATCCGAACCCGACCCGAACTTCGTCCCGAACCCGAACCCCATTGAAGTCAATGGGGAGCCGAACTTTTCAGCACTAAAAAGGCTGTAAAACAGCCCAGGAAAGGGCTAGAGGGCTGCAAAAGGGAGCAAAATGTAGTTAAATCCCCTGCAAACAAATGTGGATAGGGAAATGAATTAAAATAAAAATAAAATAAATAAAAATTAACCAATATCAATTGGAGAAAGGTCCCATAGCAGAGAATCAGGCTTCATGTCAGCAGAGAATCAGTCTTCATGTCATAGCAGAGAATCAGGCTTCACGTCACCCAAAACTGGAACAGTCCATTGTCAGATATTTAGGCCCCGGAACTCAGGCAGAGGAGAGAGGTCCCATAACATAGAATATGGCTTCATGTCAGCAGAGAATCAGTCTTCATGTCATAGCAGAGAATCAGGCTTCATGTCATAGCAGAGAATCAGGCTTCACGTCACCCACCACTGGAACAGTCCATTGTCAGATATTTAGACCCAGGCAGAGGAGAGAGGTCCCATAGCAGAGAATCTGGCTTCATGTCAGCAGAGAATCAGGCTTCACGTCACCCACCACTGGAACAGTCCATTGTCAGATATTTAGGCCCAGGCACCCAGGCAGAGGAGAGAGGTCCCATAGCAGAGATTCAGGCTTCATGTCAGCAGAGAATCAGTCTTCATGTCATAGCAGAGAATCATGCTTCACGTCACCCAACATTGGAACAGTCCAATGTCATATAATTTAGGCCTCGGCACCCAGGCAGAGGAGAGAGGTCCCATAACATAGAATATGGCTTCATGTCAGCAGAGAATCAGTCTTCATGTCATAGCAGAGAATCATGCTTCCTGTCACCCAACATTGGAACAGTCCATTGTCATATAATTTAGGCCCCGGCACCCAGACAGAGGAGAGAGGTCCCATAACATAGAATCTGGCTTCATGTCAGCGACTCAGCAGAGAATCAGTCTTCATGTCATAGCAGAGAATCAGGCTTTATGTCACCCAACATTGGAACAGTCCATTGTCATATAATTTAGGCCTCGGCACCCAGACAGAGGAGAGAGGTCCCATAACATAGAATCTGGCTTCATGTCAGCAGAGAATCAGTCTTCATGTCATAGCAGAGAATCATGCTTCACGTCACCCACCACTGGAACAGTCCATTGTCAAATATTTAGGCCCAGGCACCCAGGCAGAGGAGAGAGGTCCCATAACAGAGAATCTGGCTTCATGTCAGCAGAGAATCAGTCTTCATGTCATAGCAGAGAATCATGCTTCACGTCACCCACCACTGGAACAGTCCATTGTCAGATATTTAGGCCCAGGCACCCAGGCAGAGGAGAGAGGTTCCATAGCAGAGAATCAGGCTTCACGTCACCCACCACTGGAACAGTCCATTGTCAGATATTTAGGCCCAGGCACCCAGGCAGAGGAGAGAGGTCCCATAGCAGAGAATCTGGCTTCATGTCAGCAGAGAATCAGTCTTCATGTCATAGCAGAGAATCAGGCTTCATGTCACCCACCACTGGAACAGGCCACTGTCAGATATTTTTAGGCCCCGGCACCCAGACAGAGGAGAGGTTCATTCAACTTTGGGTTGCCCCGCAATATAATGGTAAAATGAAAATAAAAATAGGATTGAATGAGGAAGTGCCCTGGAGTACAATAATATATGGTTAAGGGGAGGTAGTTAATGTCTAATCTGCACAAGGGATGAACAGGTCCTGTGGGATCCATGCCTGGTTCATTTTTATGAACGTCAGCTTGTCCACATTGGCTGTAGACAGGCGGCTGCGTTTGTCTGTAATGACGCCCCCTGCCGTGCTGAATACACGTTCAGACAAAACGCTGGCCGCCGGGCAGGCCAGCACCTCCAAGGCATAAAAGGCTAGCTCTGGCCACATGGACAATGTGGAGACCCAGAAGTTGAATGGGGCCGAACAATCAGTCAGTACGTGGAGGGGTGTGCACAGGTACTGTTCCACCATGTTAGTGAAATGTTGCCTCCTGCTAACACGTTCCGTATCAGGTGGTGGTCCACTTAGCTGTGGCGTGGTGACAAAACTTTTCCACATCTCTGCCATGCTAACCCTGCCCTCAGAGGAGCTGGCCGTGACACAGCTGCGTTGGCGACCTCTTGCTCCTCCTCTGCCTTCGCCTTGGGCTTCCACTTGTTCCCCTGTGACATTTGGGAATGCTCTCAGTAGCGCGTCTACCAACGTGCGCTTGTACTCGCGCATCTTCCTATCACGCTCCAGTGTAGGAAGTAAGGTGGGCACATTGTCTTTGTACCGGGGATCCAGCAGGGTGGCAACCCAGTAGTCCGCACACGTTAAAATGTGGGCAACTCTGCTGTCGTTGCGCAGGCACTGCAGCATGTAGTCGCTCATGTGTGCCAGGCTGCCCAGAGGTAAGGACAAGCTGTCCTCTGTGGGAGGCATATCGTCATCGTCCTGCGTTTCCCCCCAGCCACGCACCAGTAATGGGCCCGAGCTGCGTTGGGTGCCACCCCGCTGTGAACATGCTTCATCCTCATCCTCCTCCACCTCCACCTTATCCTCGTCCTCCAGTAGTGGGCCCTGTCTGGCCACATTTCTACCTGGCCTCTGCTGTCGCAAAAAAACTCCCTCTGAGTCACTTCGAAGAGACTGGCCTGAAAGTGCTAAAAATGACCCCTCTTCCTCCTCCTCCTCCTGGGCCACCTCCTCTTCCATCATCGCCCTAAGTGTTTTCTCAAGGAGACATAGAAGTGGTATTGTAACGCTGATAATGGCGTCATCGCCACTGGCCATGTTGGTGGAGTACTCGAAACAGCGCAACAGGGCACACAGGTCTCGCATGGAGGCCCAGTCATTGGTGGTGAAGTGGTGCTGTTCCGCAGTGCGACTGACCCGTGCGTGCTGCAGCTGAAACTCCACTATGGCCTGTGCTGCTCGCACAGTCTGTCCAGCATGTGCAAGGTGGAGTTCCACCTGGTGGGCACGTCGCATATGAGGCGGTGAGCGGGAAGGCCGAAGTTACGCTGTAGCGCAGACAGGCGAGCAGCGGCAGGATGTGAACGCCGGAAGCGCGAACAGACGGCCCACACTTTATGCAGCAGCTCTGACATGTCGGGGTAGTTGCGAATGAACTTCTGCACCACCAAATTCAGCACATGCGCCAGGCAAGGGATGTGCGTCAAACCGACTAGTCCCAGAGCTGCAACGAGATTTCGCCCATTATCGCACACCACCAGGCCGGGCTTGAGGCTCACCGGCAGCAACCACTCGTCGGTCTGTTGTTCTATACCCCGCCACAAATCCTGTGCGGTGTGGGGCCTGTCCCCCAAACATATGAGTTTCAGAATGGCCTGCTGACGTTTACCCCGTGCTGTGCTGAAGTTGGTGGTGAAGGTGTGTGGCTGACTGGATGAGCAGGTGGAAGAAGAGGAGGAGGATGCTGAGGAGGAGGCAACAGGAGACAAAGAATGTTGCCCTGCGATCCTTGGCGGCGGAAGGACGTGCTCCAAACAGCTCTCCGCCTGGGGCCCAGCCGCCACTACATTTACCCAGTGTGCAGTTAGGGAGATATAGCGTCCCTGGCCGTGCTTACTGGTCCACGTATCTGTGGTTAGGTGGACCTTGCCACAGATGGCGTTGCGCAGTGCACACTTGATTTTATCGGATACTTGGTTGTGCAGGGAAGGCACGGCTCTCTTGGAAAAGTAGTGCCGGCTGGGAACAACATACTGTGGGACAGCAAGCGACATGAGCTGTTTGAAGCTGTCTGTGTCCACCAGCCTGAATGACAGCATTTCATAGGCCAGTAGTTTAGAAATGCTGGCATTCAGGGCCAGGGATAGAGGGTGGCTAGGTGGGAATTTACGCTTTCTCTCAAATGTTTGTGAGATGGAGAGCTGAACGTTGCCGTGTGACATGGTTGAGATGCTTGGTGACGCAGGTGGTGGTGTTGGTGGTACATCCCATGTTTGCTGGGCGGCAGGTGCCAAAGTTCCTCCAGAGGCGGAGGAAGAGGCCGAGGCGGCAGCAGCAGAAGAGGCCGAGGCGGCAGCAGCAGAAGAGGTAGCAGGGGGAGCCTGAGTGACTTCCTTGTTTTTAAGGTGTTTACTCCACTGCAGTTCATGCTTTGCATGCAGGTGCCTGGTCATGCAGGTTGTGCTAAGGTTCAGAACGTTAATGCCTCGCTTCAGGCTCTGATGGCACAGCGTGCAAACCACTCGGGTCTTGTCGTCAGCACATTGTTTGAAGAAGTGCCATGCCAGGGAACTCCTTGAAGCTGCCTTTGGGGTGCTCGGTCCCAGATGGCGGAGGTCAGTAGCAGGCGGAGTCTCTTGGCGGCGGGTGTTCTGCTTTTGCCCACTGCTCCCTCTTTGTCTTTTGCTACGCTGTTGACTCGGTCTCACCACTGCCTCTTCCTCCGAACTGTGAAAGTCAGTGGCACGGCCTTCATTCCATGTGGGGTCTAGGACCTCATCGTCCCCTGCATCGTCTTCCACCCAGTCTTGATCCCTGACCTCCTGTTCAGTCTGCACACTGCAGAAAGACGCAGCAGTTGGCACCTGTGTTTCGTCATCATCAGAGACGTGCTGAGGTGGTATTCCCATGTCCTCATCATCAGGAAACATAAGTGGTTGTGCGTTAGTGCATTCTATCTCTTCCACCCCTGGGGAAGGGCTAGGTGGATGCCCTTGGGAAACCCTGGCAGCAGAGTCTTCAAACAGCATAAGAGACTGCTGCATAACTTGAGGCTCAGACAGTTTCCCTGATATGCATGGGGGTGATGTGACAGACTGATGGGCTTGGTTTTCATGCGCCATCTGTGCGCTTTCTGCAGAAGACTGGGTGGGAGATAATGTGAACATGCTGGATCCACTGTCGGCCACCCAATTGACTAATGCCTGTACCTGCTCAGGCCTTACAATCCTTAGAACGGCATTGGGCCCCACCAAATATCGCTGTAAATTCTGCTGGCTACTGGGACCCGAGGTAGTTGGTTCACTAGGACGTGTGGCTGTGGCAGAACGGCCACGTCCTCTCCCAGCACCAGAGGGTCCACTAACACCACCACGACCATGTCCGCGTCCGCGCGTCCCTTACTAGATGTTTTCCTCATTGTTACCGTTCACCACAATAAGAAAAATATTATTTGGCCCAATGTATTGAATTCAAATTCAGGCCTTTTTTTACAGACACCTAACACTATCTGGCTATCTATTTAGGTACCGTATTACACTAATAAAGGCACAGCAGTAATGACAGATTTAGCTCAATATAAATTTGAGGCCTAGTATTTAGGCGCTGGGTGACAGGTATACGGTTACACACAGAATTAGACTTGGAATTGCACAGTAGCGTGTGTGTGAAGTTATTGAGAATAACCCTATCTGCACTTTGAATCTTATATACCCTTTTAGGGATAGATTTAAAGTAGGCCTGATACAGCAGAAACCACTAATTTAGAGAATTGCAAAATTGGGAATTGTATTTCAACCCAGAACAAAAACTGTGCTTTGACGGACACTAAATAACTTGACCAGCTAAAGCAAAAATGACAGATTTGGATGAATATAAATTTGAGGCCTATTTTTTAGGCGCTGGGTGACAGGTATACGTTTACACACAGAATTAGACTTGGAATTGCACAGTAGCGTGTGTGTGAAGTTATTGAGAATAACCCTATCTGCACCTTGAATCTTATATACCCTTTTAGGGATAGATTTAAAGTAGGCCTGATACAGCAGAAACCACTAATTTAGAGAATTGCAAAATTGGGAATTGTATTTCAACCCAGAACAAAAACTGTGCTTTGACGGACACTAAATAACTTGACCAGCTAAAGCAAAAATGACAGATTTGGATGAATATAAATTTGAGGCCTATTTTTTAGGCGCTGGGTGACAGGTATACGTTTACACACAGAATTAGACTTGGATATGCACAGTAGCGTGTGTGTGAAGTTATTGAGAATGACCCTATCAGCACCTTGAATCTAATATACCCTTTTAGGGATAGATTTAAATAACCACACTATTGATGGTTAAATGGACTTGGTGGCAGCTTGCCCCTGATGTAGGATATAGCCAAAAAATAACCACACTATTGATGGTTAAATGGACTTGGTGGCAGCTTGCCCCTGATGTAGGATATAGCCAAAAAATAACCACACTATTGATGGTTAAATGGACTTAGTGGCAGCTTGTGCTGGCGCACCACAAGCCACAAAATGGCCGCCGATCACCCCAGAAAAAAGTGACTGAAAAACGCTCTGGGCAGCCTAAAAACAGTGAGCAATTGAATAGCAGCAGTTCAATGATCCACAGCTGTAGATCGATCACTGTCTTAAGTGTTTTGGAGGAGTTAATCACTGCCTAATCTCGCCCTAACGTCGCAACTGCAACCTCTCCCTACACTTGTAACAGCAGAATGACGTGCAGCGCTACTTGACCCAAGTTTATATAGAGGCTGGGTCACATGCTGCACTGGCCAATCACAGCCATTCCAATAGTAGGCATGGCTGTGATGGCCTCTTGGGGCAAGTAGTATGACGCTTGTTGATTGGCTGCTTTGCAGCCTTTCAAAAAGCGACAAGAAAGCGCCGAACACCGAACCCGGACTTTTACGAAAATGTTCGGGTTCAGGTCCGTGTCACGGACACCCCAAAATTCGGTACGAACCCGAACTATACAGTTCGGGTTCGCTCATCCCTATTCATGTCCCAACACCACAATGTTTGCCCCCTTGTCCGCAGCCTTAATCACTATAGTGGAATCCCTCTCCAACAATAATAAACCTTCCAATTCATCTTTCGTGATGTTGTTGCTGTACCTGAAACCCTCTAATTGGATCATGTCATCAATGACCAATTTTAAGAAAACATCCATCGAAGTGGTGTCATTAATAGGCGGGTTCAGTTGGGAGCGAGTTTTCATGGATGTAAAGGGGCCTTCACCTGGAACCCTCTCATTCTCAGACATAAAGTCTACAAGATTTCTCATATCTGCTAGGTCTGCTAAGTCTAAGCCTAATTCCGCACATTGGCACCTGTCATAGTTAATTAAAAACTTCTTGCACTTTAACTTTCTCACAAAGAGATTAAGATCTTTTACCCAGTCAAACACATCAAAAGCATGAGTGGGGACAAAGGAAAGGCCCTTTTTAAGAATACTGGTTTCAGCTTCTGTAAGTGCCCTATCTGACAGATTCACGATTTGCAACTCATCAGATGACTCACTAGATGGTACTGGTGCTGTTGGGCACATTATTGGGGATCCTTCCTTTCCCCCAGCAGATAATTTGAAATAGGGGTTCCTTGGCCTAAAAAATTACCCCTTGATTGTGTTCCACTGCCTCGTTGTGGGTATCCCCTACTTGAGCGACCCCTGGAGAAAGAAGATCTGGGGTACTTAGTATTGAGTTATAAAATCTCCTGATTATGTTGAGATTATTCTCAAGCTCTTTGTGCTGTCCCTGCCCTCTTACGTGAGAGCTTCAATGGAGATTGTTAACAAACTTGACGGCCTCTATGTCAAGGGCAACACACTGCTCGCCAGCCTCCACGTGGAGGCCCTCTATAGCTCCATTCCTCATGAAGAGGGCATTGGGGATGTCTGTTATTTCCTGCAGGAAAGGGGTAGAGAATTTAGACTTCATAATGAATTAGTCATTGACCTTCTCAGGTTTATTCTGCACCATAACGTTTTTCAATTGCCGTTTTTACTACCAGCTCAGGGCCGTGAGCATGGGGAGTCCAGGCCATCTTATGCCAACTTATACCTGGGCTGGTGGGAAAAAGAAGTCGTTTTTGTCAATGAACTTGTGGAGTGGTCTTATATCTTGATGTTGTTGAGATACATCGATGATGTGTTAATCTTCTGGACAGAAACTGTGAAAGAATTTGAAGACTTTGTTAAGGCCTTAAATATCAATAAATGTGGCCTATTTTTGACATCAGAAATTAACCAAGCCCAAATAACTTTCTTGAAAACTGAAGATGGGAAAAATCCACACTAGTCTGTTCCGTAAAAAAACTGTCACCAACAGCCTTTTACATTGGGATAGTTGTCACCCTTTCCCTCTTAACAGAGGTATCCCCAAAGGCACTACCTCTGTGTCCGCCACAACTGTTCTTCGGTCTCAGATTTTAAAACAAAGGCTAGAGATCTTGAGAACAGATTTCTCAGATGTGAGTATCCTCACAAGATTCTCATGTCTGCATACCAACATTCATTGGGACGCACACGAGAGTCTCTTCTTAATCCTAGAGACAAGCAAATGAATGACGAACATATTCGCTTGATAGCGACCTTTGATTTAGCTAATGGACCAATACAGGACATTTTGCATAGACATTGGAGTGTCTTAAGAATGGACAGCGATGTTGAACATCTGGTGGGGGAACATCCTACGATTACCTATCGCAGAGGTCGCAACTTAGGGGATCGTTTGGTCCATAGTCTTTATCAGACCCCGAGTCCCCAGACCTGGTTGACCAATTCTATGCAAGGCACTTTCCGCTGTAGCGGTTGTGTGGCGTGTGACTCCATTAAATTGGGTTGTACTTTCGTCAGCCAACCACTTCAAAATCCTTTGACATCAGATGTTTTGTTAATTGTAGATCCTCCAGCTTGGTCTATCTGGCTACTTGTGCTTGTGGTCTGCAGTATGTCGGCAAAACCATCCGTGAATTTCGCCGGAGAATAGGCAAACATCTGAATGACATTAGTAAGGATGCGGTCACTCTGATCGCACGTCATATTAATTTACATCATTCTGGTGACGTGCGATCTATCCTGTTTCAGGGTATTGAGATTGTGAGACCGTCTCCCGGGAGGGGGGGGGGGGGGGCAATTTTGACCAATGTGTACTCCAGAAGGAAGCTCAGTGGACTTTTAGGTGGAGCACGGTTCGTCCCCTCGGACTCAACGATCACATTGCTTATGCATATTTTATTGATCGTTAATTGGTGCATTACAACCATCTCTTGGCTTCAACTCACCATTGGATGATTTTGACATTATGGTTGTCACCATCCATATCACATTCTTATGGGATATATTTTCGTTGGTGCACTCCCTGATGCAGCAGTGTCAACCTTGTTTTATTCATTGGTAGGCTTCCTACAATTACAAACCGAGCCTATCGACTATTTTATACCATTGTAATTTTTGCATTCCCTGCTATTATTTATTGAGTTTGGTAGTGGCCTCTGTAGTGTTTTTGCATAAGCTTCACAAATTCTCTGGCCTTTTGTTAGCATGCACTGGCTCAATTAAATTCAGGGTAGCAGGTTGTCATAGACAGTTTCTCTTTATTTGATACCAGTGATACAGTTTTGTGTCTGTATCGATTTGTGTACGTTGTATATTTGATTGCCGATACATGGTATTTAATTTGATTCACTCAGTTACAAGGTGCCTGCATGTATTTATTCCTTTTTCATGCATTAGACACATTGTTACAACATTCCCTTGATGTTCCATGTCACTTGCGCATCATGGCAGCGTCGATACTCCTCCTTGATCTCCGCTGTCCCTCTTCCTGTCCCTGTTTATATTTCACTGCTACTTACCTTCCCTGCCTATTATATCCCGGTTTACAGTTGTTTTGTTAGGAGAAGAGTGGACTTATCACATGCTGCTCTTTGCGATACTGTGAGGCATTAAGTGTAGTTCCTCCCCGCAGTGTTCTCATTGGCTCCATGTCCATCTCTCCTCCTGGGGGTGTGTCCGATTCCCCCATATATACTGGCGGAGAGACCACGGCCGCCATATTGCCGATGCATGCTGTCTCAGCAAACCAGTGTGGCAGCGTTTCTTACCGTTTCTCGCCGGGTTCGGCCGAACTTCGCCGCAAAGTTCTGGTTAGGGACCCGAACTTGACCTGAATGTGACCCCAAACCCAAACCCTATTAAAGTCAATGGGGACCCGATCTTTGGGGTACTACAATGGCTCTAAAAAAGTCATAGAAAGGGCTAGAGGGCTGCAAAAGGAAGCAAAATAGGGGTAAGAGCAGGACAATTGCCCTGCAGACAAATGTGGATAGGGAAATGTATTAAAATAACATAGAATTAAAAAAAGTTAATAATAATGATCTTGAACTAGGAGGCGGAGGTCAAAGTGGAGTAGAAGGTTGAGGAGGCTGTAGCGGTGTAGGTGGAAGCGGTGGTGGAGGAGGAGGTAGCCAACACTATTTTTGTAATTTTTTTATTTTTATAAATTTGGTAAGACCCCATTGGGAAATATAGAAAAGAAAACAAAGAGAAAGTGCGCTGCGGTATAACAATGGCTGGGTGCGTCTGGTATACTTGTCTATTCTGCACAAGGTACAGACAAGTCCTGTGGGATCCATGCCTGGTTCATTTTAATGAACGTGAGCTTGTCCACATTGGCTGTGGACAGGTGGCTGTGCTTGTCTGTGATCATCCCCCCGCCCATGCTAAACACACGTTCGGACAATACACTGGCCGCAGGGCAGGCCAGCACCTCCAAGGCATAAAGGGCAAGCTCAGGCCATGTGGCCAATTTGGAGATTCAGAAGTTGAATGGGGCAGACCCATCAGTGAGTACATGTAGGCGTGTGCACACATACTGTTCCACCATGTTGCTGAAATGCTGCCTCCTGCTAAGACGTTCCTTATCAGCTGGTGGTGCTGGTTGTTGTGGCATGCTGACAAAGCTTTTCCACATTTCGGCCATGCTAACCCTCCCTTCTGAGGTGCTGGCAGTGCCCCAGCTGCGTTGGAGACTTCTTCCTACCCCGCCTTCTCCTTGTGCTTCCACTGAGCCCCCGGTGTCAGGTGGGAATGCCATCCTCAACGTGTCTACCAGCGTGCGCTTGTACTCGCACATCTTCCGATCACGCTCCAGTGACGGAATTAAGCACGGCACGTTGTCCTTGTAGCGGGGATCTAGCAGAGTGACCACCCAGTAATCAGCACTGGTTAGAATGTGGGCAACTAGGCGGTTGTTTCGCAGGCACTGCAGCATGTAGTCGCTCATGTGTGCCAGGCTGCCCAGATGCAACGACAAGCTGTCCTCTGTGGGAGGTGTGTCGTCTGTGTCCTCTGTATCCCCCCAGCCACACACCAGTGATGTCCATGAGCTGCTTTGGTTGTCCCCCTGCTGTGAACATGATTCCTCCTCCTCATCATCCTCCTCCTCCTCATCCTCCAGAACTGTGGCTGGACAATTGTGTACCTGGCCTCTGTTGTTGCAGGAACCCACCCTCTGAGCCACTTATGAATGACTGGCCTGATAACCATGAAAATGATCTCTCTTCCTCCTCCTCTTCCTCCTGTGCCATATCCTCTAACGCTGAACGTTCTGTCCAGGGGCGTAACTAGAAGTGACTGGGCCCCACAGCAAATATTTGTAAGGGCCCCTCCAGCGCGCTTTGCACCTCCCTCCTCCTGTGTAAACCTCACTCCTTTGGCACAGTGTAGCGGTATACTGTATATTGTGTAGGCTATATGTGTATAACATAAACATATTTCATATGAAAACTTACAGTTACTTGACCCTTGGGGATCTCGGACACCACTTCAACACTTTGGCCGGGGGCTCAGCGGAGCTGATGTTGTGCTTTATCCTAATGAGAAAGATTTCATAATAAGGATTTGGAGAAGGGATAGCAGAGCAGTGGGAGGCTGGTGCTGCTACTAGGGGGTCATACCATGGGGGAGTAATAAAGCCCACTATAATGCCCCCCCCAGTAGTAATAATTCTCCTTATAATGTGACAGTGCAAAAATACCCCCTTGTAATGCCCCCAGTTGAGCTAATGTCCCCATAGTGCCCCCATAATGTCCCAGTATAAAATACCCCTATATAGTGCCCCCAGTAAATTCCCCCATAGTACTCCTCTCCCCCCTTCCTGCTAGTGCCCCCCATAATGTACCAGTATAAAATGCCCCATATATAGTGCCCCAGTAGATGCCCCTCTGTGTCCGGCCTCTGATAGGCTGCCGGCCTAGTGTCCCCCATAATGCCCCCAATAATGTGCCAGTAAGTGTCCCCATAGATGCCCCCCCATCATGTGCCAGTATCAAGTGCCTCTCTCCTCCCCCCCACATGTCCCAGTATCATAGTGCCATCTCCCCCCCAATGTGCCAGTATCAAGTGCCTCTCTCCTTCCCACCCCCCATGTGCCAGTATCATAGTGCCAAACCCCCCCATGTGCCAGTATCAAGTGCCTCTCTCTTCCCCCCATGTCCCAGTATCATAGTGCCATCTCCCCCCCAAAAAAGTGCCAGTATCAAGTGCCTCTCTCCCCCCCATGTGCCAGTATCATAATGCCAAACCCACCCATGTGCCAGTATCAAGTGCCAACCCCCCCCACATGCCAGTATCAAGTGCCTCTCTCCTCCCCCCATGTCCCAGTATCATAGTGCCATCTCCCCCCCACAAAAAAAGTGCCAGTATCAAGTGCCTCTCTCCCCCCCCCCCATGTGCCAGTATCAGGTGCCAACCCCTCTCCCCTCCCCATGTGCCAGTATCAGGTGCCTCTCTCCCCCCCATGTGCCAGTATCAGGTGCCAACCCCCCCTCCCCCCCAGGTGTCAGTATCAAGTGCCTCTCTCCTCCCCCCCATGTACCAGTATCATAGTGCCATCTCTCCCCCCACAAAAAAAGTGCCAGTATCAAGTGTCTCTCTCCCTCCCCCCCATGTGCCAGTATCAGGTGCCTCTCTCCCCCCCATGTGCCAGTATCTGGTGCCAACCCCCCTCCCCCCCAGGTGCCAGTATCAAGTGCCAACCCCTCCCCCCCCCATATGCCAGTATCAGGTACCTCTCTCCCCCCCATGTGCCAGTATCAGGTGCCAACCCCCCCAGGTGCCAGTATCAGGTGCCAACCCCCCTCCCCCCATGTGCCAGTATCAAGTGCCCCCCGCTCCTCCCATGGCAGTAACAGTCGGGTATTAAAAAATAATAAAAACTCTTCTACTTACCTCCATGTCAGCGATGTGATGCAGCCTCTTCCTGTGTCCCGCCCTGTATGCCCATATATGGAGTCAGTGCTTGTATTTCAGTCCTTCTGTATCAGAGGCAAAGCACCTAACCACAAGACCATAAGAGCTGCCTTGCTGCTGACTGAAAAAATATGAGACTTCTACTGTTATAGCTGGCTAATAGGGATGAGCGAACCTGAACTGTATAGTTCGGGTTCGTACCGAATTTTGGGGTGTCCGTGACACGGACCCGAACCCTAACATTTTCGTAAAAGTCCGTGTTCGGGTTCGGTGTTCGGCGCTTTCTTGGCGCTTTTTGAAAGGCTGCAAAGCAGCCAATCAACAAGCGTCATACTACTTGCCCCAAGAGGCCATCACAGCCTTGCCTACTATTGGCATGGCTGTGATTGGCCAGTGCAGCATGTGACCCAGCCTCTATATAAGCTTGGGTCACGTTGCGCTGCACGTCACTCTGCTGATTCAAGCATAGGGAGAGGTTGCAGCTGCGACGTTAGGGCGAGATTAGGCAGTGATTAACTCCTCCAAAAGACTTCATTCTGTGATCGATCTGCAGCTGTGGATCATTGAAGTGCTAGTATTGACTTTTTTGAGGTTGCCCAGAGCGTTTTTAGATCACTTTTTTTCTGGGGTGATCGGCGGCCATTTTGTGACTTGTGGTGCGCCAGCACAAGCTATCACCAAGTGTATTTAACCATCAATAGTGTGGTTATTTTGTGCTATATCCTACATCAGCTGCAGGCTGTGTCACCGAAGTGCATTTAACCATCAACAGTCTGGTTATTTTTTGGCCATATACTACATCAGCTGCAGGCTGAGCCTGTGTCACCGAAGTGCATTTAACCATCAACAGTCTGATTATTTTTTGCCCATATACTACATCTGGTGCAGGCTGAGCCTGTGTCACCCAAGTGCATTTAACCATCAACAGTGTGGTTATTTTTTGGCCATATACTACATCAGGGGCAAGTTGAGCCTGTCACCCAGCGCCTAAAAAATAGACCTGACATTTCTATTCAAGCAAATCTGTACTGTTTTAGCTGGTCAAGTTATTTGTAGTGACCGTAAAAGCACACTTTTTTTTCTGGGTTGAAAAACTATTCCCAAATTTGCCATTCTCCAAATAACTAGTTTCTGGTATTTGAGGCCTACTTGAAATCTATCCCAAAAAGGATATCTTACATTGAAGGTACTGATAGTGTCATTCAGAAAAACCTAAGACACACGCTACCGTGCAGATAGAAGTCTGATTCTGAGATTAAACCTTAACCTGTCACACAGTGCAAAAAAAAAAACAGGTCTCACATTTCGATTCATGCAAATCTGTACTGTTTTAGCTGCTCAAATTATTTGTAGCGACCGTAAAAGCACACTTTTTTTTCTGGGTTGAAAAACTATTCCCAAATTTGCCATTCTCCAAATAACTAGTTTCTGGTATTTGAGGCCTACTTGAAATCGATCCCAAAAAGGATATCTTACATTGAAGGTACTGATAGTGTCATTCAGAAAAACCTAAGACACACGCTACCGTGCAGATAGAAGTCTGATTCTGAGATTAAACCTTAACCTGTCACACAGTGCAAAAAAAAACAGGTCTCACATTTCTATTCAAGCAAATCTGTACTGTTTTAGCTGGTCAAGTTATTTGTAGCGACCGTAAAAGCACACTTTTTTTTCTGGGTTGAAAAACTATTCCCAAATTTGCCATTCTCCAAATAACTAGTTTCTGGTATTTGAGGCCTACTTGAAATCTATCCCAAAAAGGATATCTTACATTGAAGGTACTGATAGTGTCATTCAGAAAAACCTAAGACACACGCTACCGTGCAGATAGAAGTCTGATTCTGAGATTAAACCTTAACCTGTCACACAGTGCAAAAAAAAACAGGCCTCACATTTCTATTCAAGCAAATCTGTACTGTTTTAGCTGGTCAAGTTATTTGTAGTGATCGTAAAAGCACACTTTTTTTCTGGGTTAAAAACTATTCCCAAATTTGCCATTCTCAAAATTGTGGTGAACGGGAACAATGAGGAAAACATCTAATAAGGGACGCGGACGCGGACGTGGACATAGTCGTGGTGGTGTTAGTGGACCCTCTGGTGCTGGGAGGGGACGTGGCCGTTCTGCCACAGCCACACGTCCTAGTGTACCAACTACCTCAGGTCCCAGTAGCCGCCAGAATTTACAGGGATATTTGGTGGGGCCCAATGCCGTTCTAAGGATTGTAAGGCCTGAGCAGGTACAGGCATTAGTCAATTGGGTGGCCGACAGTGGATCCAGCACGTTCACATTATCTCCCACCCAGTCTTCTGCAGAAAGCGCACAGATGGCGCATGAAAACCAAGCCCATCAGTCTGTCACATCACCCCCATGCATATCAGGGAAACTGTCTGAGCCTCAAGTTATGCAGCAGTCTCTTATGCTGTTTGAAGACTCTGCTGCCAGGGTTTCCCAAGGGCATCCACCTAGCTCTTCACCAGGGGTGGAAGAGATAGAATGCACTAACGCACAACCACTTATGTTTCCTGATGATGAGGACATGGGAATACCACCTCAGCACGTCTCTGATGATGACGAAACACAGGTGCCAACTGCTGCGTCTTTCTGCAGTGTGCAGACTGAACAGGAGGTCAGGGGTCAAGACTGGGTGGAAGACGATGCAGGGGACGATGAGGTCCTAGACCCCACATGGAATGAAGGTCGTGCCACTGACTTTCACAGTTCGGAGGAAGAGGCAGTGGTGAGACCGAGCCAACAGCGTAGCAAAAGAGGGAGCAGTGGGCAAAATCAGAACACCCGCCGCCAAGAGACTCTGCCTGCTACTGACCGCCGCCATCTGGGACCGAGCACCCCAAAGGCAGCTTCAAGGAGTTCCCTGGCATGGCACTTCTTCAAACAATGTGCTGACGACAAGACCCGAGTGGTTTGCACGCTGTGCCATCAGAGCCTGAAGCGAGGCATTAACGTTCTGAACCTTAGCACAACCTGCATGACCAGGCACCTGCATGCAAAGCATGAACTGCAGTGGAGTAAACACCTTAAAAACAAGGAAGTCACTCAGGCTCCCCCTGCTGCCTCTTCTGCTGCTGCCGCCGCCTCGGCCTCTTCTGCTGCTGCTGCCGCCGCCTCGGCCTCTTTCTCTGCCTCTGGAGGAACGTTGGCACCTGCCGTCTAGCAAACATGGGATGTACCACCAACACCACCACCTGCGTCACCAAGCATCTCAACCATGTCACACGGCAGCGTTCAGCTCTCCATCTCACAAACATTTGAGAGAAAGCGTAAATTCCCACCTAGCCACCCTCGATCCCTGGCCCTCAATGCCAGCATTTCTAAACTACTGGCCTATGAAATGCTGTCATTTAGGCTGGTGGACACACACAGCTTCAAACAGCTCATGTCACTTGCTGTCCCACAGTATGTTGTTCCCAGCCGCCACTACTTCTCCAAGAGAGCCGTGCCGTCCCTGCACAAACAAGTGTCCGATAAAATCAAGTGTGCACTGCGCAACGCCATCTGTGGCAAGGTCCACCTAACCACAGATACGTGGACCAGTAAGCACAGCCAGGGACGCTATATCTCCCTAACTGCACACTGGGTAAATGTAGTGGCGGCTGGGCCCCAGGCGGAGAGCTGTTTGGCGCACGTCCTTCTGCCGCCAAGGATCGCAGGGCAACATTCTTTGCCTCCTGTCTCCTCCTCCTCCTACTCAGCTTCCTCCTCCTCTTCTTCCACCTGCTCATCCAGTCAGCCACACACCTTCACCACCAACTTCAGCACAGCACGGGGTAAACGTCAGCAGGCCATTCTGAAACTCATATGTTTGGGGGACAGGCCCCACACCGCACAGGAGTTGTGGCGGGGTATAGAACAACAGACCGACGAGTGGTTGCTGCCGGTGAGCCTCAAGCCCGGCCTGGTGGTGTGCGATAATGGGCGAAATCTCGTTGCAGCTCTGGGACTAGCCGGTTTGACGCACATCCCTTGCCTGGCGCATGTGCTGAATTTGGTGGTGCAGAAGTTCATTCGCAACTACCCCGACATGTCAAAGCTGCTGCATAAAGTGCGGGCCGTCTGTTCGCGCTTCCGGCGTTCACACCCTGCCGCTGCTCGCCTGTCTGCGCTACAGCGTAACTTCGGCCTTCCCGCTCACCGCCTCATATGCGACGTGCCCACCAAGTGGAACTCCACCTTGCATATGCTGGACAGACTGTGCGAGCAGCAGCAGGCCATAGTGGAGTTTCAGCTGCAGCACGCACGGGTCAGTCGCACTGCGGATCAGACCCACTTCACCACCAATGACTGGGCCTCCATGCGAGACCTGTGTGCCCTGTTGCGCTGTTTCGAGTACTCCACCAACATGGCCAGTGGCGATGACGCCGTTATCAGCGTTACAATACCACTTCTATGTCTCCTTGAGAAAACACTTAGGGCGATGATGGAAGAGGAGGTGGCCCAGGAGGAAGAGGAGGAAGAGGGGTCATTTTTAGCACTTTCAGGCCAGTCTCTTCAAAGTGACTCAGAGGGAGGTTTTTTGCAACACCAGAGGCCAGGTACAAATGTGGCCAGACAGGGCCCACTACTGGAGGACGAGGAGGACGAGGATGAGGAGGAGGTGGAGGAGGATGAGGATGAAGCATGTTCACAGCGGGGTGGCACCCAAAGCAGCTCGGGCCCATCACTGGTGCGTGGCTGGGGGGAAACACAGGACGATGACGATACGCCTCCCACAGAGGACAGCTTGTCCTTACCTCTGGGCAGCCTGGCACACATGAGCGACTACATGCTGCAGTGCCTGCGCAACGACAGCAGAGTTGCCCACATTTTAACGTGTGCAGACTACTGGGTTGCCACCCTGCTGGATCCCCGGTACAAAGACAATGTGCCCACCTTACTTCCTACACTGGAGCGTGATAGGAAGATGCGCGAGTACAAGCGCACGTTGGTAGACGCGCTACTGAGAGCATTCCCAAATGTCACAGGGGAACCAGTGGAAGCCCAAGGCGAAGGCAGAGGAGGAGCAAGAGGTCGCCAACGCAGCTGTGTCACGCCCAGCTCCTCTGAGGGCAGGGTTAGCAAGGCAGAGATGTGGAAAAGTTTTGTCAACACGCCACAGCTAAGTGCACCACCACCTGATACGGAACGTGTTAGCAGGAGGCAACATTTCACTAACATGGTGGAACAGTACCTGTGCACACCCCTCCACGTACTGACTGATGGTTCGGCCCCATTCAACTTCTGGGTCTCCAAATTGTCTACGTGGCCAGAGCTAGCCTTTTATGCCTTGGAGGTGCTGGCCTGCCCGGCGGCCAGCGTTTTGTCTGAACGTGTATTCAGCACGGCAGGGGGCGTCATCACAGACAAACGCAGCCGCCTGTCTACAGCCAATGTGGACAAGCTGACGTTCATAAAAATGAACCAGGCATGGATCCCACAGGACCTGTCCATCTCTTGTGCAGATTAGATATTAACTACCTCCCCTTAACAATATATTATTCTACTCCAGGGCACTTCCTCATTCAATACTATTTTTAATTTCATTTTACCATTATATTGCGGGGCAACCCAAAGTTGAATGAACCTCTCCTCTGTCTGGGTGCCGGGGCCTAAATGTGTGACAGTGGCCTGTTCCAGTGGTGGGTGACGTGAAGCCTGATTCTCTGCTATGACATGAATACAGATTCTGCGCTGACATAAGGCCAGATTCTCTGTTACGGGACCGCTCTCCTCTGCCTGTGTGCCTGGGCCTAAATGTGTGACAGTGGCCTGTTCCAGTGGTGGCTGACGTGAAGCCTGATTCTCTGCTATGACATGAAGACAGATTCTGCGCTGACATAAGGCCAGATTCTCTGTTACGGGACCTCTCTCCTCTGTCTGGGTGCCGGGGCCTAAATGTGTGACAGTGGCCTGTTCCAGTGGTGGGTGACGTGAAGCCTGATTCTCTGCTATGACATGAAGACAGATTCTGCGCTGACATAAGGCCAGATTCTCTGTTACGGGACCTCTCTCCTCTGCCTGGGTGCCTGGGCCTAAATGTGTGACAGTGGCCTGTTCCAGTGGTGGCTGTCGTGAAGCCTGATTCTCTGCTATGACATGAAGACAGATTCTGCGCTGACATAAGGCCAGATTCTCTGTTACGGGACCTCTCTCCTCTGTCTGGGCCCGGGGCCTAAATGTGTGACAGTGGCCTGTTCCAGTGGTGGGTGACGTGAAGCTTGATTCTCTGCTATGACATGAATACAGATTCTGCCCTGACATAAGGCCAGATTCTCTGTTACGGGACCTCTCTCCTCTGCCTGGGTGCCTGGGCCTAAATGTGTGACAGTGGCCTGTTCCAGTGGTGGGTGACGTGAACCCTGATTCTCTGCTATGACATGAATACAGATTCTGCGCTGACATAAGGCCAGATTCTCTGTTACGGGACCTCTCTCCTCTGCCTGGGTGCCGGGGCCTAAATGTGTGACAGTGGCCTGTTCCAGTGGTGGCTGACGTGAAGCCTGATTCTCTGCTATGACATGAAGACAGATTCTGCACTGACATAAAGCCAGATTCTCTGTTACGGGACCGCTCTCCTCTGTCTGGGTGCCGGGGCCTAAATGTGTGACAGTGGCCTGTTCCAGTGGTGGGTGACGTGAAGCCTGATTCTCTGCTATGACATGAAAACAGATTCTGCGCTGACATAAGGCCAGATTCTCTGTTACGGGACCTCTCTCCTCTGCCTGGGCCTAAATGTGTGACAGTGGCCTGTTCCAGTGGTGGCTGACGTGAAGCCTGATTCTCTGCTATGACATGAAGACAGATTCTGCGCTGACATAAGGCCAGATTCTCTGTTACGGGACCTCTCTCCTCTGCCTGGGCCTAAATGTGTGACAGTGGCCTGTTCCAGTGGTGGGTGACGTGAAGCCTGATTCTCTGCTATGACATGAAGACTTATTCTGTGCTGACATAAGGCCAGATTCTCTGTTACGGGACCTCTCTCCTCTGCCTGGGTGCCTGGGCCTAAATGTGTGACAGTGGCCTGTTCCAGTTGTGGGTGACGTGATGCCTGATTCTCTGCTATGACATGAAGACTGATTCTGCGCTGACATAAGGCCAGATTCTCTGTTACGGGACCTCTCTCCTCTGCCTGGGTGCCTGGGCCTAAATGTGTGACAGTGGCCTGTTCCAGTGGTGGGTGACGTGAAGCCTGATTCTCTGCTATGACATGAAGACTGATTCTGCACTGACATAAGGCCAGATTCTTTGTTACGGGACCTCTCTCCTCTGCCTGGGTGCCTGGGCCTAAATGTGTGAAAGTGGCCTGTTCCAGTGGTGGGTGACGTGAAGCCTGATTCTCTGCTATGACATGAAGACTTATTCTGTGCTGACATAAGGCCAGATTCTCTGTTACGGGACCTCTCTCCTCTGCCTGGGTGCCTGGGCCTAAATGTGTGAAAGTGGCCTGTTCCAGTGGTGGGTGACGTGAAGCCTGATTCTCTGCTATGACATGAAGACTGATTCTGCGCTGACATAAGGCCAGATTCTCTGTTACGGGACCTCTCTCCTCTCCCTGGGTGCCTGGGCCTAAATGTGTGACAGTGGCCTGTTCCAGTGGTGAGTGACGTGATGCCTGATTCTCTGCTATGACATGAACACAGATTCTGTGCTGACATATGGCCAGATTCTCTGTTACGGGACCTCTCTCCTCTGTCTGGGTGCCGGGGCCTAAATGTGTGACAGTGGCCTGTTCCAGTGGTGGGTGACGTGAAGCCTGATTCTCTGCTATGACATGAAGACTGATTCTGCGCTGACATAAGGCCAGATTCTCTGTTACGGGACCTCTCTCCTCTGCCTGGGTGCCTGGGCCTAAATGTGTGACAGTGGCCTGTTCCAGTGGTGGGTGACGTGAAGCCTGATTCTCTGCTATGACATGAAGACTTATTCTGTGCTGACATAAGGCCAGATTCTCTGTTACGGGACGTCTCTCCTCTGCCTGGGTGCCTGGGCCTAAATGTGTGACAGTGGCCTGTTCCAGTGGTGGGTGACGTGATGCCTGATTCTCTGCTATGACATGAAGACTGATTCTGCGCTGACATAAGGCCAGATTCTCTGTTACGGGACCTCTCTCCTCTGCCTGGGTGCCTGGGCCTAAATGTGTGACAGTGGCCTGTTCCAGTGGTGGGTGACGTGAAGCCTGATTCTCTGCTATGACATGAAGACTGATTCTGCGCTGACATAAGGCCAGATTCTTTGTTACGGGACCTCTCTCCTCTGCCTGGGTGCCTGGGCCTAAATGTGTGAAAGTGGCCTGTTCCAGTGGTGGGTGACGTGAAGCCTGATTCTCTGCTATGACATGAAGACTTATTCTGTGCTGACATAAGGCCAGATTCTCTGTTACGGGACCTCTCTCCTCTGCCTGGGTGCCTGGGCCTAAATGTGTGACAGTGGCCTGTTCCAGTGGTGGGTGACGTGAAGCCTGATTCTCTGCTATGACATGAAGACTGATTCTGCGCTGACATAAGGCCAGATTCTCTGTTACGGGACCTCTCTCCTCTGCCTGGGTGCCTGGGCCTAAATGTGTGACAGTGGCCTGTTCCAGTGGTGGGTGACGTGAAGCCTGATTCTCTGCTTTGACATGAAGACTGATTCTGCGCTGACATAAGGCCAGATTCTCTGTTACGGGACCTCTCTCCTCTGCCTGGGTGCCTGGGCCTAAATGTGTGACAGTGGGCTGTTCCAGTGGAGGGTGACGTGATGCCTGATTCTCTGCTATGACATGAAGACTGATTCTGTGCTGACATGAAGCCAGATTCTCTGCTATGGCATGAAGAGACTGATTCTGTGCTGACATGAAGCCAGATTCTTTGCTATGGCATGAAGAGACTGATTCTCTGCTGACGTGAAGCCAGATTCTCTGCTATGGGACCTCTGTCCAATTGATATTGGGTCATTTTTTTTATTTTATTTTTTATTTTAATTCATTTTTCTATCCACATTTGTTTGCAGGGGATTTACCTACATGTTGCTGCCTTTTGCAGCCCTCTAGCTCTTTCCTGGGCTGTTTTACAGCCTTTTTAGTGCCCAAAAGTTCGAGTCCCCATTGACTTCAATGGGGTTCGGGTTCGGGACGAAGTTCGGGTCGGGTTCGGATCCCGAACCCGAACATCCATATGTTCGCTCAACTCTACTGGCTAAGTGTACATCTATACATATGACAGCTGCTCATATATAGAGATATAGCAGAGCTGAGTGTACTGGGACAGCTGTCATATAGAGATATAGCAGTGCTGGGTGTGTTGGGGCAGCTGTCATGTGTATAGATGTACACTTAGCCAGCTATAACAGTAGAAGTCTCATATTTTTTCAATCCGTTGCAATGCCTCCTTTATGGCTGTGTGGGTAAATGCTTTGCCTCTGATACACTGATACATTGGAGGTTGTGGGTTCGAATCCCAGACACATCAGGAGACTTTAGGAAACAGTAAGATTAGATCACATTAGCGAGGGGGCCTGGTCAGCCGCTGCTGCTGTGAAGGTGCCCTGAACATTACGACAAGAATCGATATTTAACTAACTTGAAAATAAACTGTCACACACGCGGCCCCGAAGCAGCTGCTTCCCCGGTAGTTACGCCACTGCCTGGCTGCCTGTGTGTAGTGTCTGTGTGTGTTAAAAAAAAAAAAACGGAATGCGGTCCGGACGGGCCCCCAGTGGCGTAGGGCCCCATAGCCACTGCTATGGTTGCTATGGCGATCCCTACGCCACTGGTTCTGTCGCCTACGTGCACCTGAGGAAGGTGTTTCATTTTGACGTGTAGCTGGCACAGATCGACCACGTCCTCTCCCTGCAACAGGAGCTCCACCAACTCCAGGAGCACCATGACCAGAGCCACGTCCCTTATTTGATGCTCTCCTCATTCTTTGAGGTCACCCACCTAACTAACAGACGGATTAACTATATCAATTTCCCTGTCACGTATGCAGTGCATGTGTACTTCACGCAATAAATGGGTATATGATGTGCACCTAACTAACAGATGGATTAACTATTATATTTTTGTGTCAGGGGTACAAAGTACAATGTTGCATTGCACCCACAAAAAAAAAAATTACTGTAGGTCACCCACAGAATTACCAGCCAGATTTATGATTAGCTTTCTGTGTCAGGGGTGCAAAGATGATGTATTGGACCCCCAAAAAAAATCGCACTTAGGGTCCATTCACACGTCCGTAGTGTATTGCTGATCCGCAATTTGCGGATCCGCAATACACCCGGCCGGCACCCCCATAGAAATGCCTATTCTTGTCCGAAATTGCGAACAAGAATAGGACATGTTCTATTTTTTCAAGGAGCTGTGGACCGGAAGATCGGGGGCGCGCTCCGGATATGAGGAAGCGGAGAGCACATAGTGTGCACTCCACATCCATTCCGTCTCAATAGAGAATGAATGGGTCCACACCCGTTTGCGGATGTGTGAATGGAGCTACAAATCTTTGTGTGTTGAATTTTTTATGAATAAAAATACTCACTCCTCGAGTAAGATGTATGGGTTGAGTGAATATCCTTGGTGATCCACTTATAAAACTTAGATACATTTTCTTTATATAAATGTGTCTCCATCAAATGCATTAGTGCTGGAAGACAATGACAAATCAGAGTAGCAAATCTCTTAAAGGAGTTCTCTCTAAAAAAAAAAAAAAAAGGTTGAAAAATATTCTGATAAAATGTATATGTTAATAAAAGATAAATCAACTCTTACATGTGCAACAGAGGCACGGTCCACAAGGGGTCCCTTTAAGATGAGATAAGTGTTTCGTGATGACAATTGCAATGAAGCAACAATGGGACAGAGAAATGGTGTTGGTACCTAGGTGTAAGAATGGCCGAGTAATATAGGGTGGCTATAATGTCCCTTAATGTTTTGTGCACATGTCACGGTGCTCCTACCTGGATACACTGGATCCAGAGGTGTTGGCTCTGAAGCAGACAAAGGGGGTAGTTGAATTGCGGGGTGAAGAATAAATTGAGTCCAGACTTTGTGATGAAGTTGAAAAGCAGCTTTACTTTCAATAAACGTTTCTACAAACGGTTTACAGACTTTGTCTTGGTTCCCAGCAGGCTTTAGCATTAACTCTGGCAGGAAAACCTCTCTCTGCTACATCTGTTGCTCTCTTGCTCTGCTGTATTAACAGGGTAGCTGTATAACTTAGATTTTTCTGGATGCTGCAACTTCTCTCGGTAGTCCGGTTTCTCGGATCCGCAATACACCCGGCCGGCACCCCCATAGAACTGCCTATTTTTGTCCGCAATTGCAGACAAGAATAGGACATGTTCTATTTTTTCTAGAGCCGCGGACCTCCGCGCTCCGGAAATGCGGATGCGGACAGCACACTGTGTGCTGTCCGCATCCATTCCTGCCCCATAGAGAAGGAATGGGTCCGCACCAGAATTGCGGAACGGGTGCGGACACATTCACGGACGTGTGAATGGACCCTAACACTGTCCCTCACTTCAGCTGCCTGCTTTCTGTCCCTTCACTACTGAGAGCTGATGGGCGGTGCTACACATGATCCAGCTTATATAGAGGCTGGGTCACATGATGCACTGGCCAATCACAGCCATGCCATTATTAGGTATGGCTGTGATGGCTTCTAAGGGCACACAGCTTAAAAGCTTGTTGATTGGCTGCCCTGCAGCCTTTCAACAAGCTTTATTAAATGCCCGAACACCAAACTCGAACCCGAATTTTTCCGGCAAAGTTCGGTACAACATTAGCTCAACACTAGTCATTAGCACTATTTGACCATATGCCCTGGCATTTTGGCATGACTGGCCATTAGGCTTCTCAGACCTTTCTGGTTTAGTACACCTACCCAGCTTATTTGTATATTTGCACCAACTATCCGATCTGGGCTATCAGTCCCAGTCGGTACTGCAGGCAACACTGCTTAGTTGTGTGATTTTTTCCCATCATGTTAATTGCTATCATGATACATTTCCCCCTTTTTTAATCACGTATCAATAAAGTTTATTCTTTTAGCGCCTCTATTTTATCCGCAATATATATTTCTTGTATGATACACTATGTCCGTGTGGTCAAGGATGCAAGTTTGGACTAAATACACTTCCTACCTGTCAGTGACATTGCCACTCATCTTGGTCCACATATAACCTTTTTGAGTGACATCACTATTTTCATTGACGTTCTGCAGCTTTGACACCGTGACTGCATCTTGTGTTCTAGTGCGCACAATATGCCTTTTGATTTCTGTGACAAACATATTCCTCTATCTCTAGGGTAAAAAAAATGAATAATTATTTTAGTTTTGAGCAAGAAAGCCATTCATGAGCAGTAATTTACATTTCATTAATTTAGATTTATTAGGTTTACAGGCTGTTAAAAAAGGTGCAGGATTCTAAAAACCCTCATTCAGACTGTGCTCTTCTACCATATGCTTCTTGACTGCACATAATGTAATGAGACTGGGGAGGAAAACTCCCCAGGTCCGATTACATTAATGGTTTGATTGCTTTGTTAATCCTCTGTGAAAGTGTCTGTACCTGATCAGCTATAACATGAAGGCCACCTGCTTAATACTTTGTGGGTCCATGTCATGCTGTCAAAATGATATGGATCGAGTCATGGACTCCACAAAACCTCTAAAGGTGTCCTGTGCTATCTGGCACCAAGATATCAGATCCCTCTGGTTCCCTCAGAGCACACTCTGGATTCGGGGGAGTCTCGTGCCTGGTGTTGGTTGGGGTGCCCTTGGTGTAAGGGCCCATTCAGACGGCCGTAGTGCTTTGCGGATCCGGAAAACACGAATTTGCGGACCTCACATGGCCGCAACCATAATAGAAAATGCCTATTCTTGTGCGCGATTGCGGGCAAGAATAGGACATGTTCTATCTTTTCTGCGGAGCCGCGATATGGAATAACGGATGCGGACAGCACACGGCGCGCTGTCCGCATCTTTTGAGGGCCCATAGAAATGAATGGATCCGCAGACCGTCTGCAAAATTGTGGAACTGGTGCAGATCCATTCATACGGCCGTGTGAATGAGCCCTAAGTGATGTGGTGGTGTGCAAGACAGGGTTCCCGAGAAAGGTGTCATACTGTTGCAGGTCTTGGTGCATGCAATGAGAAGGCCGGTTTTAGTGCAAACAGTTCACTGTAATCCTATACAGTGGGGTGCTTCAAATACGCACTTTTAAGCGTAAACACAGTCTTTACAGGGGACTTAGACAATTTTCCCAAGGCTGTTTGTAGGGAAGAGTAGGCAGTATACTAGTCCCCTCTGACTCTCTCTCTACTCAGTCTCTCCAATCCAGTCTAAGGGGTGCACTTTATCTCTAGACCTATATATCCATAAAATTCTTAGGCTGGTTTCACACGGACGTTACAGAAAAAGATGCGGGTGCGTTACGGGAACATGCGCGATTTTTCCGCGCGAGTGCAAAACATTGTAATGCGTTTTGCACGCTCGTGATAAAAATCGGCATGTTTGGTACCCAAACCCGAAGTTCTTCACAGATGTTCAGTTTTGGGTTCGGTGTTGTGTAGACTGTATTATTTTCCCTTATAACATGGTTATAATGGAAAATAATAGCATTCTTAATACAGAATGCATAGTACAATAGGGCTGGAGGGGTTAAAAAAATAAAAATAAATTGAACTCACCTTAATCCACTTGCTCGCACAACCCGGCTTCTCTTCTGTCTTCTTCTTTGAGGAATAGGACCTTTGATGACGTCACTGAGCTCATCACATGGTCCATCACCATGGTGATGGATCATGTGATGGACCATGTGATGAGCGCAGGAACGTCATCAAAGGTCCTTTTCCTGTGCACAGCAAAGATGAAGACAGAAGAGAAGCCGGGCTGAGCGAGCAAGTGGATTAAGGTGAGTTAAATAATTTTGAATTTTTTTTTAACCCCTCCAACTCTATTGTACTATGCATTCTGTATTAAGAATGCTATTATTTTCCCTTATAACCATGTTATAAGGGAAAATAATAATGATCGGGTCTCCATCCCGATCGTCTCCTAGCAACCATGCGTGAAAATCGCATCGCTTCTGCACTTGCGTGCGGATGCTTGCGATTTTCACGCAGCCCCTGTAACGGTCACGTCCACACACACATAGGGGGAAGGA